>NC_136430.1:289847443-289892443 GCF_052849685.1 Lactuca virosa
AAGTATGTATGTAACATCCTTAAATCTCCATTAATAATTTTACCAAAATATCACAGTTTTCATTAACTTTTTGCTCAAACCACAACCCATCATTTTTGTCCACCACCCCCCTGCAAATTCAGACCATAATTCATCATCATCAGCTTAAACACCGATAAGGAATTACACATAGGAAAGTGGTATAGAAAGATATGGCCCTATTAAAAAGCCTTAGCTAGATTAATTTATTAGAGTTGTGTACTTGTGTTACTGGATACTTTGTAGATTTCAAACTAGCCCAAATTTGTAACCCACTGTAATCATATTGTAATCCGGTTGGTCCAGAATTGGACTATTTGGATACATATTTTAAGAATCGAAACCAATTTGTATAACTAGAATTTTTAATATGATCTCTTATTTCTTGGGAAAACAGATAATTAATCATCCTTTTCATGTTTCAAAAAGTGGTTCCAAACATTTTGAAAACAAAGTCTTAATCATCCTTTTCATGTTTCAAAAATTGGTTCCAAACATTTTGAAAACAAAATCTTGCATCATAACTTAGGTGTGAATTCAAAAACAAAAGCTTCATTTTTTTCCCCCTTGATAAAATACCAACCCTAATAACACCCGGAACCCTTAACCCATAAATACCACAAAGCATCCCATATTTTCTAATTTAACATTTTGTAATTTAATACATCTTCAATGTCTCACATATTCTATAACCCAAAAAATATTATATAACTTATATTCTTTTCCATCAGAAGAACTTTAGGTTCATCATCTTCAAACATTGATGCTTGTTAATCCTTCTTCTATTTGTATGAATATTACAAATAGACGTTAAAAAATATTATATAACTGTCATAAAATTTATATTTCATAAATGAAATACCATTAAATATTTAATGAAATCGATAACTAGTAAAGAAATAACAAATATCTAAAACTAAAATATAATTAAAAAATATAAAATTTAAATACGATTGGATGAAATACGTTTAGATGTATAAAACATATTACACCACTAATATATATATTAATCATTCAAAATATTGACTGGTCGATAATATATATATATATATATATATATATATATATATATATATATATATATATATATATATATATATATATATATATATATATATATATATATATATATATAGAGAGAGAGAGAGAGATAGGTTCTAATGTTTCCAGCAACTATTGTGTACATGTATGCACCAATGAGAATTCAGGAATTAATAAATCATTAAATAAATTAAAAAATGGTATAATGGTAAACTTAGTATATATCTAATTGTGGTAAAAGAATAATTCAATTAATCTCTCCTTAATTAGTTAAACCCTACCAAATCAACATCCCTTTATCATTCAGTCGTCGATCACGTTCGTTATCGCCTCCTCATCGCCGCTTCTTCAGATTGGTTGTGTTCGAATCTAGCATGGTTCTCGGCCTCGGAACTAGCTCCACCGCCAAAAACCGGTGGACTACGTCGGCGGAAGTGGGTTTATGGTTTTTTAAATCCCTAGATAATCGTTTATGATTTAATTTTGCGTGTTCAATTGATGGTTTTTTTATCGTATATCAACCTCGTTTGGGGTTTATATTATTTGATTAAAAATGTTTTTTGTGATAGTAAATTGTGTCCATCGCCGCCAAAACTGGTGGACTACATCTTCTATGTGAATGTTTAATTCCTTTATTTATACCTTTTTACTGTAGCAATTCATCTTTTTTAATCAAAACCTACGCAAATATGATATGCGACTTGGTTTTGATTAATGTGTTCATTATGTTTAATTTGGTTCCTTTGTTTATATTTTTTTTATTATAACAATCAATTTTTTGCAATCTAAACCAACGTCAAATACAATGTCACTTGGTTTTGACTAATCTTCTCTGTGTTGTTTACTATTTTACTGGAACAAGAAAATAGTGTCATGCTGGTAGAATTACTAAAATGGTGGTTAGAATCTAACCATAAGGTATGCATTCTTTTATAAAATATTACACTTATTTCGAAAATATTGTGTTCTCTGGAATATAAAGTTATATATTATTTGTTTGTTGAAACACTTTGTTTCCTGAAAACATGAAAGTAGATGCAAAAAGCAGTTTTTTTTAATGATATTACTTTGCTGAAATAGGATATTAGATGAAGAAATCTGAACTTAGATTCTATTTGTTTGTTAAAATATGAAGTTAGATGTATAAATCAGATTTTTTATTGTATTACTTTGCAGAAATATGAAATTAGATGCAAAAATATGAAAGTCGATGCTATTTGTTTGTTGAAATATGATGTTAAATGTATTCTGAACTTAGATTCTGTTTGTTTGTTAAAATATGAAGTTAGATGTATAAATTGGATTTTTGATTGTATTACTTTGTAGAAATATGTGTTGGAACCTGAAAGTGAACCTCTAGCAATCCTAAGTCTGAATTCTGAAGTACTCGTGTTCCGAAACAAATGGTCCGGAGTCAATTGTGAAGAGTGGTCCGGAATCTGTCCCGACCAGAAGAGAAGAAGATGAGAAGCTGAAGGCATTCCAGAATGATTCTCATGTCCGGAATGAATGTTGATCTGGAGTCACGATATTTTATCTTTGTACATTTATTAAGCTTGTCTTTGTATTGATGTGACGTTTCATAGGACTTAGTCTTTTGTAATATTAGAAAATCAGAATGTCAGAAACATTTCTATTGTCCAGTCCTATGTAAGTTTTCTAGTTCATTCACTATAACCTTCACTCCTATTTATAGGAGCTTTCAATGCAAAGTCAAATACGGATCATTCACTCAACTTTTAGCATTTACTAAGTTATTTCAAACTTCTTTCAAACATTCTTCTTGTTCTTCATTTATTAGCTTTACCTTGATCATTTGTTCTCATTCTTCATTTAATGACTTGATCATTTGTTGAATATATTAACTAAGACTTGACTGGTCTTTCCAGTCTTGACTAGAACATTTATTAGCAAGCAGACATTGATCTTAAGCATTCACTCAAGGTTTGAGTTCTCAATCCTTGTCCCTACGCATCAGATCTATTTTGTTCTCTCAATTGGTATCAGAGCTTGAGTGGTTATCCTTTGAATCCATAAGATCAGATTATAGTTGGTTTGAAATTACCTTGGTGTTTCAACCATTTCTGTGATAATGATAAAAGTTCTTCTATATACCACTTTAGCTTGAAGATATCTTAACTTCAATGGATGCTTCTAATCCTCAAGAAATGATTTCAATGTAAATCGCAAATAGTGTGGGTGGCCCTACACGTGCCCCATTACTAGTTGTGGAAGAATATGATCACTGGAAAGTTAGAATAGAAATATTTTTACTAGCCAAAGAAAAAGGTGAAGAAATCTGGAGATCCGTCAAACAAGGTACTCATGTTCCTGTGAGAATAGTTGTGAGAGATGTTGCTGATCAGCTTATGGGTCAAGATGAAACTCGTCCAGCTCTTCTAACTGCAGATGATATTGAGAAGCTGCATGCTGATCAAGTTGCTTTCTCAGAAATGGTGTTTGGTGTTCCTCCTTCTCTCTTCGAGCACATCAAGTTATGCAAATCGGCCAAAGAGATTTGGGACACTCTTCATGACCTGATTGAAGGTTCTGAAAATTTGAAAGACAAGCGCCTCACCTCAGTTGTCAACGACTTCGATACCTTCACTACCACTCCTGGTGAATCAGTGGCCTCAGCCTCCAACCGTTACCGAATCATGGTCAACAATATGACTGCTCATAGGATTGTCCGAACTCCTTTGGAGTACAATCTCAAATTCATAAACAGTCTCGGCAAAGGATGGGGAAATGTGAAATCTTGTCTCCAAAGCAATGGTTCATTAAAAAAGTTAAAGCTCTATCAACTTTTTGATGAACTTCAAGGACACGAGTCTAATGTTGCTCAAACCATAAGGGGACTCTCCGGAGGCCCTCTTGCTCTTGTTAGTTCTTTCTAACCAACCATTCCGAACTTGTCTACTTCGGATCCCTTCAAATCCATTGTTCCATCTGTTCAATCATCCGCACCCATCTTACCCACACAAATCCATCCTATTGATGATTCCGAAGCCATGGACTCTGAACTCCGTTTCCAACAGGAGTTTGCTTTACTTTCAATGAAATACAAACGTCCTTTCAATCCCTCTTACAAACCATATCAAAATCGATTTCATTCTCCTCACCACAACAATCCTCAACCATACTCAGCTCCGGAACCAAAACCAACTTCGAAAAATCCTCCCGTATACAAACCAAACCTCTCTAAGCCAAATTCTACTCCGGAACCTTCTCAGAATTCCAACTCGGACAAACCACAAATTGTGTGTTATAAGTGTGGACATGCAAATCATTTTGCTAAAAATTGCCTGGTTGATGCTCCACAGAAACCAAAAGTAAAGGACTCTGCTTACTATTTCCGAAAAGCCCAAGAGATGGCTGAAAGCAAAAAAGCCTTTGTAACAACAGTTTCGAGAGATGTTGAAGGATATTGGTCATCCGGGGATGATGATGACATGGTAACCGGAAGGAATATGTGCTTGATGGCAAGAAAAACTGTTGAATGTGATAAAGAGTATTGGTCATCTAGGTCAGAAGATGAAGATGATGTTGCTAAACCTCACTATTGCTACATGGCTACCAACGATCCACCTGTTCGAAGCATCGTTCAGCAGGTAAAATCTATGGTCTCTGATAATAATTTTGATTTGTCTCTCTGTGAACCTTATCTAACCCAGATTCAAACAGATATGAACACCATCTATAAAGCCTATGAGTCTGCCATAGACGCGAGTGAGAAAAAGGAGTGTGAATTAAATCGTCTTAGGTTACGTTTCGAGGATAAAAAGTTGATAATCAAATCTTTAGAACGTGAACTTGTAATGTCAAACGATGAATGTATCATTTTAAAAGACAAATGTGAAATCACCTGTTCTGAACGAAATGTTTTGATTTCTGATAACAAACGTCTCAATGCTAAGATAGATGCTTTGCATAATTCCATAGACATACTTGAAGCGGACATTCGGATGACTCATAATTTTCGTCATCCATGGTCTAAAGCACCTGGTCTCGGAAGTGAGTTTCTGAAACCAATTGCTAGTCCCTTGAAGGAATTGCAAAATTTGACATTCATGGGAGAGGTTCCGAACATCAAACATTTGAACACCCCTGTCTCTCCCTTGTCACCACTTCCTGAGACCACAGACCATTTTGAGTCCCTAATTCCTGAATTCCAACCAATTGTTGTCAAGTGTCCTGATTCCACGCCTCTTCCGCCTATGATAAACCTGGACCTGAATCGGACCACGGAATTTCATCACAGTCTTTCAAATTGCGTAAATTATATTCCTAGGAGTAATCATACGAACAACTGTGTAGTTGAAGAAATCATTCCGATGACAACTGACATTGTTACCTCTGAGTTTGTATGGGCATCCTTAGACGATAAAGTTGAAAATCCAAGTTGTGTCTCCTCTGATTCCTGCGAATCGGATTCCTTAGTTGTCTCAGAAACAAAACTGGTTCCCATTAATCCTCAGTTTAGTAATCCATCCGAAGGACAAACTTCAAAATCCTCATCTCAACCTAAGAGAAAACCAATGCTGAACAGGAAGGATATTGTCGATCCCAAAATAGAAGCACGAAATGCACATAAAAAGGAAGTTAAGACTAGACAAAATTCAAGGTTCATAGAAAACTCCAAAAGGAATGTATCCCGGAATTCTCATACTTCAACCCATAGTCAAAACTCCTTTACCCCCACTAAGATCCTTAAAATACCTTCTGAATCTCTCAATCATGTAGAACCCAAGAAGGCAGTCAGTTCTACTCAGCCTAAATCTCGTGTAAATACCATAACTGTCTAAAACACCTCTCCTCGGACTGTTTCATCTGATTTTATTGCTAAATCTAATGGCACAATTTTTAAACCCAGTCCTTCAAAAACCAATGTGTCATCAAGCAAATCCACAAATACACAGAAAACAAATTTTTCAAAATCTTCAAAGAAAAATCTTGTGTGGAAAGTCAAATCTCTCTTTGATGAAACAATAATTCTAGAGGTTACAAGTGTTTCCAACGCTCCGAAAGTCAAAGGTCCGAAGAAGACTGTTCGCAACCCTCAAGTCATTGAATATGACTACTGGATAGATGAAAAGACATTAACCTTCTTTCTATTTCCAAAGAGTTCAAAAAATACCACCCAGAAACACAAAGTTGTTCCTAAGTCACAATCAAAGTCCAAAACATGTGCCTACGTCCCAAAGTCTAGTTCGGAGCCTAAAAACTCCATTACTCACTAATTTTACAGGCACTTTGTGCTTCGGAGCAAGAAACAATATTGTATATTGATAGTGCTTGCTCCATGCACATGACGGGGTAGAAAGACTTTCTGCGAGATCTAAAGCTTTCTCCAAACGCTGGTTACGTGACATATGGCAATAACTCCAACTCCCAAATTCGTGGTTATGGAATTCTCACCAATGGAAACTTCTCTATCTCAAATGTGGCTTATGTAGCAGATTTGAAACATAATTTGATAAGTGTTGCTCAACTCACTGATTCAAATCGACGTGTGGAATTTTGCAAAAAGTACAGCTATGTAATGACTTAAGACCGGAAAGAGTGTTTAATCAAGTCGCTTCGCAACAAGAACATGTACCCGCTCGACATGAATATGATTATTGGCAAACCGCAACTCTGCCTTCTCACCAAAGTTGTTCCTGACGTCAGCTGGTTATGGCACCGAAGGCTCGCTCATCTAAACTTTCGGTACATGAATGATCTCGTATCAGGCGAAATGGTGAGAGGTTTACCTCTTCTCAAATTCGAAAATGATCATTTGTGTGCTGCTTGTGAGTGTGGTAAGCAATCGAAGAAGGCTCAGCCTGTTATCATCAAAAAATCCATTTCGGAACCATTGGAGCTTCTACATATTGATCTTTGTGGACCATCCACTGTAGAAAGTCTTCATCATAAGAAATACATTCTTGTGATTGTTGATGAGTTTACAAGGTTCACTTGGGTCTTCTTCCTAAGGCTGAAATCTGAAACAGCCTCCGAGCTCATCAATTTTATCAAAGGAATAGAAGTTCTTATCAAACTCCCAGTTAGGAGAGTCCGAAGTGATAATGGATCGGAATTCACTAATTCCACCATTGAGAAATTCTTCACCGAAAAAGGAATTGACCACAACCTCTCAGCTCCTTATACTCCACAACAGAACGGTGTAGTTGAAAGACGCAATAGAACTCTCGTTGAAGCTTCTCGATCCATGCTGAACTTCGCAAATCTACCACTCTACCTTTGGGCTGAAGTTGTATCTACTGCCTGTTTAACTCAAAGTCAGAGTATCATCAATCAACGCCTCAACATGACACCGTACGAAGCAATGAATGGTCGGAAGCCAACTATCTCGTTTCTGTATGTTTTCGGATGCATGTGCTTTATCAAGAACAACCGTGATCAGCTTACCAAGTTCCAACCTAAAGCTGATGAAGCTATCTTCCTTGGGTACTCTTCAAAATCAAAAGCTTACAGAGTTCTCAACCGGAGAACTCATGTTCTGGAAGAAAGCTTTGACGTTACTTTCGATGACAATTTCGTTCGGAATTCTGGCCCAACCCATATTACCACTCACATTATGGAGTCTGATACTCCTCTGCCAGGATGTCCGAACCCACAAACAATTCTTGAAGTTGACTTTGAAACTCTCTTTGGTCCTTCCGAAACCGCCCTTGATTTGGAATCTCGAACAAGGCCAACTCCCAATCCAATCTCTCCTTCGGAAGCCCGTATTTCACAAACCGTCTTCGGTCTGATCCCCAGTCTCCCTCCATTTGATTCCGCACCATTTCACCCTTCTCGGGTTGAGGGGGAGAATGCTCATCCTTCTCTTGAATCAAATGTGGATGGCTTCCAAGATGCAGCTGTTGATTTCGATGACTCCAATCCTATCAACATAGATGGAAATGAACATTTCTTTGAGTTCCCTTCTGATGATGATGTCAATCTCTCTGGTTCAGAAGTTCAGTGGGAGCATCATCCTCACATTCAAACCATTCAGGGGGAGCAAATCAATTCCACTGTTGATATCGGATCGATGGCTGCACAAGAACTCCCAAGGTTACACGTCTGTACAAAGGATCATTCTCCCAACCAAGTAATCAGAAACCCTAATGCTGGTGTACAGACTCGTTCTACTACAGGTATCCAAAATGAATGTCATTTCTCATCATTCATATCCATGGTTGAACCCAAATCCATCAAGGAAGCATTAGAGCATGCTGACTGGATTACAGCCTTGTAAGAAAAATTGGCTGAATTTGACCGAAATGAAGTTTGGACTCTCGTGCCTCCTCCTCCGAATCATCCCATTGTTGGTACGAGATGGGTATTTCGCAACAAGCTAGATGATGCAGGAGTTATTATTCAAAATAAAGCAACATTGGTGGCAAAAGGATTTACACAAATTGAAGGGCTCGACTACGATGAGACCTTTGCTCCTGTTGCACGTCTTGAAGCCATCAGAGTCTTTCTTGCTTATGTTGCTCACAAAGGCTTCAAAGTTTACCAAATGGATGTTAAGAGTGCTTTTCTTAATGGTGAACTCGACACTGAAGTATACCTTCAACAGCCCCCCGGTTTTGTTAATCTTTCCTTTCCAAACTACTGTTACAAACTCCGGAAGGCAGTCTACGGACTCAAGCAGGCTCCTCGGGCATGGTACTAGACTCTCACTGGTTTTCTCAAGCACTTCGGTTTCCAAAGAGGAATTCTAGATCCTACCCTGTTCCAAAGATCAAATGGAAAGCATCTCATGCTGGTTCAAATTTATGTGGATGACATCATTTTTGGATCTACGGATTCATCTGTGGTTGCTAACTTTGCTAAACTAATGATCAATTGATTCCAAATGAGCATGAATCGGGAGTTAAGCTTCTTTCTTGGCCTCCAAGTCAAACAGACTAACAGGGGAATCTTCATTCACCAAGAGAAGTATATTTCGGAACTCCTCAAAAAATACTCAATGGACACATGTGCCTCAGCCAAGGTACCAATGGGCTTCAGACACAAGATCTTTGCCGACCCTACAGGTGTTTCAGTTGATGAAAAGAAGTATCGCATAATGATTTGGATCTTTGCTATATCTCACAGCAAGTCGTCCGGATATCATGTTATCTACATGTTTGTGTGTCAGATTTCAAGTCAACCCAAAAATGTCTCATCTCTTGGCTGTGAAAAAAACATTCTGATACCTCAAAGGTACAAAGAGTCTCGGAATCTGGTACCCAGCAAACGAGAGCTTCCTACTTCAAGCCTACTCAGATTCAAACTATGGTGGTCTTCAACTTGATAGAAAAAGCACTTCAGGTGGCTGTCAATTCTTAGGTGGTCGTTTGGTCATTTGGTCATCCAAGAAACAGAACTGCATTGCACTCTCTACAGCTGAAGCCGAATATATCGTTGCTGCTAGCTGTACGTCTCTATGGATGAAATCTCAACTCTTGGATTATGGTTACTGCTTTCAACGCATTCCAATCTATTGTGATTCTCAAAGTGCCATTGCGATTTACCACAATCCAATTCAGCACTCAACGACTAAGCACATTGATATAAGGTACCATTTCATAAAAGATCATGTTCTAAATGGTAACATTGAACTCATTTTTGTTCCATCTGACGATGAGATTGCTGATGTCTTTACTAAGGCATTAGACGAAACCAAATTCAATGGTTTTCTGAACAAGATGGGTATGATGATACTAGATCCTCGGTTCTTTCAAGAGACTTGTTCTCTTTGATAGACGTATTAGAAAGAAAATTAGCTCCAATCTCAAAAACTTTTTATCTCGGAACTACTTTCTCTCGGAATACATAGGATCATTTTACATGTCTTTATTTTTGACCATCACTTGAGTTTTAAGCTGTGAAGTTCATCCTGATTATTTGTTATTCAAATCCCACATTGTCATAGTGCTCGAATTTTCATCTCGGAATATACTTTATAATGGCATCCCGGAATTCCACTCCGGAAAGGTATTGCATTCTGCACTTCGGAATTTCAAAATTCACTCCGGAAGTTTTCTCAAATCTCACTCCGGAATGCTTACCAAATCATGTTCCGGAAACCTTTTCAAATTCTGTGACATCCCCAAAATTCACGGCAAGAAAAGACCGGTTTAATTTATGCTTTTAAAATAATTTCAGAGTAATCCTTTGATTAAAAGAGTTGCGGAATTTGTTCCCAAAACGAAATATGATAAAATAAGATTTACCAAAGCATTTCTTAAAGAAATGTATTTTCATTATATAACAAAACTTGGGATGTCATGTTCCGATACAGACAAAAGCATAAACGGCACATTATAAGCCTTATTATAGTTATATACACTACATGCCTATAATCAAAATATCTTGATAAGTTGTCCAACTTACGCTCTGGTGCCACTACCTGTAATACAAAGAAAAACTGAGTAGATCAGGCTTGGGAGCCTGGTGAGCATATAGGGATTTCAACCCACAATAAATAATTATTTTAATTTCATCAACCAACAATAACCCAATTACCTATTCCCATTATCCTCAATTTACGTCCCTAAACAACTATCACAAGGGACTTAGCCTAAGGATTTTCATCAGGGCGACAACACATGCTTCGGGGGTTCCTCAGAAATATAAGTCAAACAAGGCAACCATGTGGGGGATGGAGTACAGCAAATGAACACCCAAGTTCATTAACACCTACAAGTGGCGAGCCTGCCAGCGTTCCACTAGACTGTCTAGAAAAGTCTGTGGTCGTCATCTAAACTCCGCTAGATGACTGGATCACAATAACATCGAGGCCTCTCATCATTTTATTTAGTCACACATCAACTATCTACCCATGTTTCACCCAACATATTTGTAAATAAAAATACATATACAACGTAAAACGTGTATAAACCATTCATTCAACATTTATCTCAAATAAACAAATAATATATAAACACATAGCACGTATTTTATAGATAATACTTCATATCTATGTGTTAGAAGAAAATAAATATACACTCACTTGATAAGACGATGCTCGGACAACACTACGGCTCTTCAAGTAGTAATTCTTCGATGAATCTAGGATATCTTCACACACCGGGCTTCTCGCGGGCAGAGCTTCGGCTCGGAAACTCTTTTCTTGATTTGCTATGATTTAGTGGTTTGTGATAGGCATTTATCTTGTAATGATCTTGTCTGGGTCTTAGGGTTGTCTATGGTGTGTGTGTAACTTTTGTATATCTGTGTGCGGCCGGACTCGTGTGTGCGGCCGCACACGCGTGTGTGGTTGTGCACTCGTGTGTTGTTGGGGTGATATAAATAGTAAGTTTTTATGTCAGTGTTAGGTGACGTAACTGTGTGTTTCCCGAGGTGTACTTGACATTTATGTGTTATAGATGTGTGCATGCTTGGATTAATTCTTCTTCTACTCATTCTATACTCTGTTTGAACTAGCATTTCAATTGATCACTGATTTGGATCTATTAGATTGGGACTTACAATTGGTATCAGAGCAACATTCAGTGTCAATTCGAAGGTTCATAGAGTGTGCAGTTGAAGATATTCATCGTTTTTTAGGCTTATTTACATTTCATTGGTTGAGAAATCGCTACTGATCATAGTTTTCACCAGTTTGAAATCAAAATTCGTTCAAAAATCTCAAAATCTTTGAAGGTGTGCGGTTAAGCTTTTGAAGGTGTACGGTTAAGCTTTTGAAGGTGTGCGGTTAAGCTCTTGAAGGTGTGCGGTTAAGCTCTTGAAGGTGTGCGGTTGAACGTGTGCGGTCACAAGTGCGGTCACGTGTGCGGTTGAGTGTGCGGTTAGGTGTGCTGTCAGGTGTGCGGTTGGCGTGTGCGGCTGCATTTTTCTTGGTTTACAAACTTTTAATTTTAATCTTCTTGTTGAGTTGTTCCCTCTAGAAAAAGCCAAAATGGAATCTCAAACCATGTCTGCTCATCATGAATTGGATGCCATCATGGGTACCACCTCATGCATTCCTAGATTGTTATCCGCTGAAGGTTTTCCTGAGTGGAAACATCGCTTTGAAAAATATATTAAAATGAAAGATTTCAAAATTTGGAGAAGCATCTTGAGAGGACCAATTCGCATCACTACAACTCTTGAAGATGGAACTATTATTGATAAGCAACTTGAAAACTATACTGATGATGATTTTGAAAAAGTTGAAGAACAAGAAAAGGCACTTGCCACTCTTACCATGACTCTGTCCCCAGAAATTGCTCAGGGTTTTCGTGAGTACACTTCTGCGAAAGCGTTATGGGAAGCATTAATTGAAGTTTATGAAGGAAATGAAGATATGAAGCAAAGTCGTCAAGACATGTTAAGACAAAAGTTCAACATGTTCAATTATGTCTTGGGGGAATCTCTTGAAACTCAATTGCAAAGGTTCATTGCTCTCACCACTGAAATGAGTTCTGCTGGCGTTCTAGTTACAAAATCTGAAACAAACAAGAAATTGATGAATTCGTTACCAAAGTCTTGGGATATGAATGTATCTGTAATAAAGAAGACTAAAGATCTGAATCGGTTGAGCCTAGCTGAGACAATGACAATTATTAAAGCTTGTGATTTGGATGACAAGTAGAGAGAAATTAATCATGTCAACTCATATTCTTCTACTAATCTTGGCATTCAATCCAACAATGCGTTTTCATCTTTCACTACCCCTCAAGTCCAGTCCCTCCCTGCTTACCAGCCCACATCATATCTTATTCCATCTGTGTAAAATGTTCAAGTTTCTCAAACTCCAACTTCTTTTCAACAAGCTGGTTCATCTTCAAATGCATTTGTTCAGACTCCGGGAAATACTCCTCAAGCTCCGACATACAAAGAAAATGATGAAAATCTGGCCCTTGCTACTGGACTTGTGAATTGCTATAATGCTTTTGTAGCTGGAGAACTTTCCCCTCAATTGTCATTTGCTGATCTGGATCAAATCCATCCAGAAGATGTTGAAGAAATGGATATCACATGGCAAATGGCAATGGCAGTATTTAGAGCAAAACAGTTTGCAAAGAAAACTGGAAGAAACAACTGGGGAATGAATTCTGACAAAAAGGTGGGATTTAATAAGGGAAAGCTGCGGTGCTATAATTGTCATGAACCTGGACATTTCGCCAGAGAATGCTCAAAACCAGATAGAAGAAAAAATATTGAACGAACTCTGGTGCCGGTAAACAACAACAGGGGATCTACTGTCAACAATCAGACAGCAAATCTTGCTATGGTGGCTCAATCATTTGATTAGGAAGATCAAATTCAAGCCCTGAACATTTCAGGACCGGAAAATGCTCATTTTGCCCAGATCAATGATGGTACGGAAAAGGAAGCTGAAACGGATCCTGAGGCGGAAATGATGAATCTTCAATTTGCTTTTATGGTTCAGTCCACACCCGAGTCTGCTAAACCAGAGGTCAGTGAGATAGGTTGTTCTCAATCTTGTATTAAAACTGTTCAATTTTTACGTGACCAAATTGAGATAATTAAGAGAGAGAATGAGGACCTTAAGTATGAAGGCTATACTCTTAGGAAAAATCAGAAACCTCTGAAAACTCAATTAGAGAACAAAATAAAAGACTTCAAGAAATTGCAAGAAGATTACAATAACAAGTGTGAAAATTATGATCATATTAAAAGAAAACTTGCTGCTGTAACCACTGAACTTGACACATTGAAAATTCATTTTGAAAATGCTGATTTTAATTTTAAAAAATTCGATGTGTCAAACGAAAGAGTTGCAAAAATAATTGAGAATCAAATGCAGTGGAAGGACCAAAAACAAGTAGGAATAGGATATGAGAGTGTCCCTCCTCCATTTAATCACAATTACAATGCTATTCTTCTGACTCAAGAAGAGATTGACAGAGAACCTTATATGGTCTATGGGAAGCCAGCCGCTGAACAAGCAACAGATCCTAGTGATAAAATTTTGGATACTAACATTTCTACTTCAAGTGCAGATATGTCAGTAATCCAGGGGGAGCAAGAGGCTGAGAAGTTTGAGTCAAATAATTTGGTGTCTAAGTTTGATGTTCAAATGTGTGATGAGTCTGTGTCAAATTCTAAAACTGATGATTTTGTGTGTGATGATGTGATATCTCAGACTAATGTTTTTGAAAATTGTGATGATGTTCTTGGAAAATTTGCAAAATCTGATTCGAGTGCATCTACATCTTCTACATTTGCCACACAATCTAATACTTGCACTTGCAAATGTGGAAATGTTAGAAAAGATAATAAAAACCTGAAATCTGATAAGAATGGTACCAAGTCTAGCAATAATAAGTAAATCTGCTTTAATTGTGGTACTGCAGGACATATTGCTCGAAATTGTTTAAATCGAGCATTTGTGCATTTCTTGTCCCCAAGAGGAGAGAACGAATCTCGTGGAAGGTCTTTAACTAGAAAGTCCTCGAGATCTCGTCCTCGAGATGATGAATGGAAGGCTAATAATAACATGAAAAGGGCAGTTGCTCAACCAAACAGACAGGTTTTTAAATATAAAGTCACAAATAATTTGCTGAAATCGAACAAAGCTAAGCCGAGATCGGTTTCGTCAAAAGGAGAATCTGGATGTTCAACCAGTAATGGTCAAAACTCCAGATTCTTAGAACAAAAAGCAAAGAAAAATATTTCAAAATCACCTGTGCTTTTACAAAAAACTAAATTGCAATGGGTGCCTAAATCTGTTTCCAGCCAATCATCATCAACCTCTAAAAACGTTTTAAGTGAAAATTCAAAACCAAAAGTCTCAAAGGAATTCTTGAAACTTAGATCATTACAAAACCATTCATGATTTTAACTCCTGGACGAAGGTCGACCTCTCCGAACTCTCAAGAGCTCCATTTCACAATCCTTCTCAAGCTCCTAGCACTTCCAATTTCAAGCAGTTTTTGGATAGACAGGCCAGGGATAACTTTCCATCGATGAAGACTGCAAAAAGCGTTGGTTAGAAAGGACAAAGATATCCTTGACCCATAAACCAACCAACCAATGAAGATAATGTTATGGCCAACTACCAATCAAGTGAAGGAGATTCCAATTCCACAACACTTTAATGATGAACATCTTGATGATATGGAATTTTGGGCTTATGATGATGAAACAGCAACTGCTGCCATAAAGTTCAAAAACAGTGAAACAGTTCTGAGGCTCATTAGCGCTAAGGATCTCCTGAGATTCAGAGAGAGAGACATCCATACCTTGGCTCGTCATCAAATCATTTGTAGAAGGGAGGTCATGGAAGCTGCTGCAAAAGAATTCACTGGAATGGTTGCCACGATCATAAATGAAAAACTTTGGATGGGATCCATGGGAAAATCTGACCTGAGGCTATTCAAGAAACCAAGTGCTTGAAGACCGTGCTAGCCACAAACCAAGGGGGAGATTGATAGGCTATGATTTAGTGGTTTGTGTTAGGCATTTATCTTGTAACGATCTTGTTTGGGTCTTAGGGTTGTCTATGGTGTGTGTGTAACTTTTGTATATCTGTGTGCGGCCGGACTCGTGTGTGCGGCCGCACACGCGTGTGTGGTTGTACACTCGTGTGCTGCTGGGGTGATATAAATAGTAAGTGTCTGTGTCAGTGTTAGGTGACGTAACTGTGTGTTTCCCGAGGTGTACTTGACATTTATGTGTTATAGATGTGTGCATGCTTGGATTAATTCTTCTTGTACTCATTCTATACTCTGTTTGAACTTGCATTTCAATTGATAACTGATTTGGATCTATTAGATTGGGACTTACATTTCTTCTCGGGATCTTCGGAGCTTCGGGACTTGCTTCGGGTGTCGGGATGATATTGGGACTTCGGGGGTATTTCCTGCAAAGTAGAAGAAAGAAAAAGGGGTAAAGAAGTGGAAATTAGCAATAAAACTCGGGGGTCTGACTTTCTATTTTTAGGGGCTGAACCCCCGATTTACACTGGGTGTAACTTCAGAGTACGCGGTGCGTACTCCTTCGTTGGCATGTACGTTGGGCGTACGCCTAGTACGCCGGGCGTACTAAGTGGATTGGATTGGATGCGTCATGGCTTCGGACCCGAGACACTTGAGTGGTGGAGTAGGGCGACGTCGCCCAACCCAGACCATGAACCATGAGTACGCTGGGTGTACTCCGCATTTCCAAACTTCTAAAATTCGTATCTTTCGCATACGAGCTCCGTTTTTTACGTTCTTTATGAGTACGCGTAGGTGAGACTATGCTCTACAATTTTCATTTAGACTCCGTCGGCTAATTTTGACTTTATTTTTTTATTATTATATTTTTAGTAGGTCGAGACAGGAAAACTCCGTTAGAAATTCATAACTTCTTCATCCGACGTCCGTTTTCGTCTGTCTTTTTACCGTTGCACTAATATCGATGAGATCTTCGATTCTCATTTAGATTGTCTTGGCTAGAAATCAATCGATCTCATATTCGACCTTTGGGTTGCATACTGCTAAGTCGAAACTTCGAAAAATCACAACTTCCTCATTCGAAGTCAGATTTAGATGTTCTTTTCATGCACGCTCTCGGTTTAACAAACTCTAAGACTTTCGTTTAGATCACTAAGGCTAAATATCGCTCTATCGTAAACTCACTATTTACGTCAGGCAATGTCGTACCGGTGGTCATAACTCCTTCATTATAACTCTGATTTAGAAATTCTTTATGTAACATCCCGAGTCCAGGTATACCTCGAGAACCTTAATCTTTTGAGCTATTGTCATTTTTGGCCTTATTTATAAAAGTGTGAAAACGAGTATGCGGGGCGTACCTGAGGGTATGCTTAGCGTACTCGTCAGCGTGTATGCAACGCGGAGAACACCCAGTACGCTGGGCGTACCCGTGAGTACGCCGGGCGTACTAGGCCCAGAATGCAACCCTGATTTGGGGTGAGTCCCCTATATAAGGAACATGATGGCCTCATTTTTTTCCACCATTTCTAGAGAGAAAACCCTAAGAGTGCCCTAATCTCCATTCTAGAGCTTGTGTATGTGTGTTTGAGCTTTGAGAGAGTGTTTGTGTAGTTTTGAAGAGAAGAGAAGGCGTTGAATAAGGAGAGTTGGAGTCCAAGCTTCTAGATCTGAGCAAATCTGGGTGGGAAGCTTCTCTTTGAGGTATAAAGCTTCAGACTTTGCCCTTCCTTCTTATGAGCTTGTTGTGTTGAGCATTTTAGGGTTTTGTCCCATAAAGGTGGAGTCTTGATGAGATCTTGAATTTCAGAGTCTAGTACCAACCCCTTTTGAGTGTATGAGTAGTGTTATGCCATAAAAATCCAATCTTGGTTGGTGAAATCACCCCATGAATGAGTTATGAGACCCTTGGGACAAAAGAGTGTGTATTTTTGGAGGATGGTGACTTTCCATCCATGAAAAGGCTTAAAGTCGATGACTTTATGGATTAAGAGGCATCAGAAGGTCCAGATCTAAGATATGAGCTTAAGTCTTAACTGATTAAGACCATAAATGTGAGAAGAGGGAAACTGGGGCGTACGCTGGGCGTAACCCCATTACGCGCAGCGTAAGGGTTGAGCAGCCCCGATTCTGTATAGCAGCCGAGTACGCCCAGCGTAGGGAGTTGGAACGTGCAGCGTACTCCCTGCTGTTGACTTTTGTTGACTTTTAGGGTTTGGTCAAGATTGAGGACTATTAAGCCTTGGAGGGGTAAAATGGTCTTTTACCCTTCTGTGAGTTGTAGAAGGGTAGTATAACTTCTTGAGGGCCAATATTAATTAGGGATAATTATTATGTGTTAGGCGGAGGCTAGACCGGTGGGTAGAGATCGAGATCCCGGGTGCGAGATTTTCTTTCATTAGCTTACGAGGTGAGTCTTCTCACTATACTTACCTTGAGTGGTAATTTTTATGTGTGACCAGAGGGTCTTATATGTATGACCTGTGTAATGGGATATCCTGCTATTTGCTTTGTGTTATGCTTTCTGTGTATTATATTGAGATGATGAGTTGAGGGACCGGAAGGTCCATCTGAGTTGTGGGACCGGAGTGTCCCACTGAGACACATTGACCGGAGGGTCTTATTGAGTTATAGCTTCGAGTGGCTAATGAGTTGTGCGTGGTATTTTTGGGAACTCACTAAGCTTTGTGCTTACCGTGTTATGTGTTATGTGTTTCAGGTAGTTCCGAGGATCGCGGCAAGGGACCGACGTGATTGTACACACTGGCGAGGAATTGTTTTATGATTCTAGGATTTATGTTTTATTATTGACATTTGAGACATATGTGATTTTGAGAATGATGAATTGAGATATATTTTGGTTTTTAAATGAGAAAAATTTGTTTGAAAATTTTACGTCGTTACAAGTTGGTATCAGAGCCTTGGTTTGAGGGATTCGGATGCACCCTCGGGTGTGTTTTGACTCAAACTGAGGATTTGAGAAAGATTTTCAAAAAGAGATAATTTTTTCTAAAAATGAGCAAGATTTTAAGAGAATACGAGCCGGAGCAGTGTGTACAATCAGCCAGAGCCCGAGCGGTGATCTCCCAAAATACCCTCATTTTGTGTTATGAGATATTTTATGTGAGATAATGCATGCTAGAGAATAGGCTAGGTGATTCATATATTAGGACTAGGGTGGCCTGATTTGTGATGCCTTAGCCTAGGGATTTCCGCTATTAGTGTTTAGCTCGAGTATGAGTACCTAGCAGGAGCGAGCCAATGAGAAGTCTACTGTGAGAATAGCTTGTGAGGCATAGAGTACTTGTAATTGGGATCCGAGGATGAGGACTTTGGGTAAACACTGATGCGGTGTGGAAGGTAGTATTGGGCTCGTACTACTTGAAGCACCGGATCAGTGAGCGGTCCAAGTAAGAATCCTAGGGATGCTAAGGAACAAGTAGGGGCGGGCGATCGAGTGTGAGTATGCTCGAGCGAGTCTCTGGTGATTTTATGTTGTGTTTCAGAGACATCATGGTGGGTACACACCACAACCCTGGGAGCAGTGGGAGTAGTGATAAGGAGATACGGAGGATGATCCACGAGGAGGTGGTTGCAGCTATCCGAGAAGAGATTCCAGAGATGTTTGGGTCTATCAAGACCACCTTGATACAGACGTTTGACGAGCGATACGCTGCTATCACTGAGGCTGCTGCTGTCGCGGCCACTGCAGCCGTCGCCGCTGCTAGACCTTAGGGTGGTGACTCGTTGCTGTTCCGAGAGTTCAGCAACACGAAGCCACCAGAGTTTGATGTGACGCAGGATCCGATTGCTGCGATGAGGTGGATCTCTGATATTGAGGAGTGTTTTTACACGTGTTCGTGTCTCGGTCATTTGAGAGTTCGGTTTGCATTGAACCAGCTTCGCTTGGGAGCGAAGGACTGGTGGAAGTTTGCGACAGCTGGTTTTACCCCTGTAGATCATGCTACAGTGTCACGGGAGAGGTTTTTTCAGATGTTCCGAGACGAGTTTGTTCCCCCGGTGGAGAGGGAACGTTTGGCACAGGAGTTTCTGTCTCTCAAGCAGAAGACAGAATCAGTGACTGAGATTTCGAGGATGTTCCATGAGAGGGCGATGTTCTGCCCTGAACACGTGTCCACTGAGCAGGCACGTGTGAGCTGATATCTGAGCATTCTGAGGAGGGACATACGAGAGTTCGTGGTGAACTCGTCGTATAAGACATTGGCCGAGCTTCAGGCTAATGCCAGGAGGAGGGAGATTGAGCTTGAGTTGCAGACCAGGGAGGAGGAGGAGGAGTCCCGGGGGAGGGATCGGAGACCAGTGCAGTCGCAGCCGGCGACGAAGCGGGCCAATCTCGCTGATTCCAGAGTTGGGGGCCAGGAGGGTCGCACTTGTGGCAAGTGCGGCAAGAGCCACGAGGGTTCTTGCCATTCGGGGATTTGCTACAAATGCGGCAAGGAGGGGCATATGGCGAAGGATTGCCCCAAAGGGTTCTCGGTTTGCTTTCATTGCAACCAAACCGGCCACCAGAAGGCCGAGTACCCTCAGCTCATGCAGGGATCAGCCCAGGGATCTGCGCCTACTTCAGTGCATGACGCTGAGATTCGGCCAGCGAAGGTCGAGACACTGAGGGTTCGTGGGAGAGCCTTGCAGCTGACAGCGGAGGAGGTTTGCGCAGCATCTGATGTTGTGAGATATTGTGTGCTTATATTGTGATCCTGTACAGGTACTTTTCTTGTGAGTTTTGTGCCTGCCTTGGTGTTATTTGACTCGGGTGCGAGTCGATCCTTTGTATCATTAGCATTTAGTCGTCACATCAATATCCTTCGAGAGGCGTTAAGTCGACCTCTGAGAGTTTCTATAGCAAATGAGCATGCGGTTTTGCGACTGATGTGATTCGTGGATGTGTGCTTGAGATCTTCGGAGTTGAGTTCCCGATAGACTTGGTACCGATTGCGATGAGGGACGTCTGTGTCATCGTGGGCATGGACTGGTTAAGTCGATTTGGGGCTATGATCGACTGTGAGCATCAGCTGGTGACCATACGAGACCCTAGTGGGGGAGTGCTTTCAGTATATGGCGAGGGTACCCGATCAGGGTCGGCATTTTGTTCGGCCGCCTGAGCGAGACAGAGTCTACAGCAGGGATGCATGGGATTTTTGGCGTATGTGATGGACGCGCAGGCTACTGCAGAGAGATCGAGTTCTCTCTCCGAGGTTCCGATAGTGTGCGAGTTTCCAGATGTTTTTCCAAAGGAGTTTCCGGGAGTGCCTCCCGAGAGGCAGGTAGAGTTTCGGATCGATTTGGTGCCGGGAGCGGCGCCTATCGCCAAGGCACCTTATCGCCTTGCGCCTCCGGAGATGCAGGAGTTATCCTCACAGCTGCAGGAGCTGTTGGGGAAGGGATTTATCAGGCCGAGTAGCTCGCTGTAGGGAGCCCCGATCCTTTTTGTCAAGAAAAAGGATGGTTCACACCGGATGTGCATTGATTACCGGGAATTGAACAAGTTGACGGTCAAGAACCGTTACCCACTTCCGAGGATCGACGATTTGTTCGATCAGCTGCAGGGGGCGTCTTGGTTTTCCAAGATCGATCTGAGGTCGGGGTATCACCAGATGAGAGTCCGCGAGGAGGGTGTCTAGAAGACGGCCTTCAGGACACGTTATGGGCACAATGAGTTTGTGGTGATGCCTTTCGGGCTCACCAACGCACCAGCAGCGTTCATGGACCTCATGAACCGGGTGTGCAGGCCCATGTTGGATCGTTCGGTGATTGTGTTCATCGATGATATTCTGGTGTATTCGAGGACCAGAGAGCAGCATGAGGAGCATCTGAGAGAGATTCTGGGTATACTGAGGTCGAAGAGGCTCTATGCCAAGTTCTCCAAATGTGATTTCTGGTTGCGAGAGGTCCAGTTCCTGGGACACCTCGTTAACTAGAATGGTATTTTGGTCGATCCGGCCATGATTGAGGCAGTTATGAGGTGGGAGGTGCCGAGATCCCCCACCGAGATCAAGAATTTTCTGGCATTTGGCCGGGTACTATCAGAGATTTATCAGTGATTTCTGCAAGATTGCAGTCCCACTCACCAGTTTGACCCGGAAGGGTGTCGCGTTTACTTGGGGTCCCGAGCAGCAGACCTCATTCGAGACCCTTCGCCAGAGATTGTACGAGGCTCCCGTGTTGGCCCTTCCGGAGGGGATGGAGGATTTTTTGGTTTACTTCGACGCATCTATTACGGGTATGGGTGCGGTACTGATGCAAAGAGGACACGTGATAGCGTACGCATCAAGGCAGTTGAAGCCTCATGAGACGAGATATCCCACCCATGATCTGGAGTTGGGGGCAGTAGTGTTTGCCCTCAAGATCTGGCGTCACTACCTGTACGGGGTTCGGTGTACCATATACACGGACCATAGAGTTTGAAATATCTTATGGATCAGCCCAACCTTAACATGAGACAGAGGAGATGGTTGGATGTGGTGAAAGATTATGATTGTGAGATCATGTACCATCCGGGCAAGGCTAATGTGGTAGCCGACGCCCTAAGTCGCAGAGCAGAGAGTGCTTGTAGTGACATAAAGAACATGGTTTGGCATGCGGAATTAAAGATTGCACAATGAACATGGTGATTTGGGTGTTCAAGAGATGTATTGAATATGTATTATGTTACAAAAAGGGACATAGATCTACATCTACATAAATAACACACACTCACACACTCAACTTTTACATCTCTCAAGCACACCTCTACAAGTGGACTAAACCCACCTTATATAGAGGTGTTTACATGTCTCTCACTCTCTCTCTCTCTCTCTCTCACTCTCTCTCATGAGTCAAAAGGCTAATGCACCACATGCAAGTGGGTTTTACAAAAGTCAACACATTACAAAGTCATACATGGATAACTTTGTACCCCAACATTCTCCCCCTCAAAGTTAGGAATGGATGACCCACTTCAAATCTTCCAAAATCGAGCAACTACGCGATCCGAGCCTCAAGGGTGACACATGTCGAAACGAACTTCAATCTTCAATTCTTCCATGATTCTTCAATTTGGGCTCTAGGGTGTGAGACCATACAAACCGAGCATCAACGAATGATCACGAGCTTCTCAAACTCCAAATTGATCACCAAAAGTTGAGCATAAAAAACACACCCCAAAAATCTTCAATAAAACCAAACCCATTTCGAAATGAAATCACTTCTGAATCTCCAATCGCTTCATTTCGTATACTTCAAAAATTCAAGGTCACTTCGGTCGTCAAATCCGCGTAATATGAAAAATTCAAGTTCGAATTTCCATATAAATTTCTCCCCCTTTTTACAATCGAAATTTGATTATAAAACCTTCAAGGAAAGAGAACGTGCTCTAATCGGAATTTTTCGTGTCAAAACTCCCCCTTAACATGTGGCATAAACTTTGTGCTTCAATCCGGAAAAGCCAAAATTCGTACACGGATCGCCTTTGACAAAATTTCTCAAAAATGGGTAGAAATTGTTAATTTCAAAATTCTGCAGTGACCCGGTGCGCCCAAAACAGCCAAATATGTGAAACTCTCCCCCTTTTCCGAAGCTGGGTAGAAAGCGTCAATTCGCATAAACTGTAGGGGCTTAAAATGCATATTCATCATTTTTCAGCAAAATTAGTCCTTTTTCGAATTTGGGTATGAACCACCAAATGTTCGAAACTTCAGGGACTATTTTCGACAATTCTGCTCTTTGTTCCCCAAACATACGAAGAGTACCCCAAACATACAAAATTTCAGTCAATTTTCGAAGTTGGGTGAAAAGTGTCACAAATTCAAAACTTCAATTAATTGTCAAAGTTGCCAAATATTCGAAGGTTCAAGGGCTGTTTTTGAAACTTTTGCTTTTCTTCTTCAATTCATACGAAATGTTTTTACCAAACATACGACATACGAAGCCTTGTCTATTCGTACGAAAGTTTGGAAAAGGTGTTAAACTATCCAAAGTTTAGGGGCCATTTTCGTAACTTTTGGGTTTCTTGTTCCCCAATCTCGTTTCATCGCACGGAAATTTTCTTTCTCTCTCCTCTTCGTATGAAACGTCGTCTGCCCATTTTCTCTCTCCTCTTCGTATGAAACTTCATCACCCTTTTCTCTCTCCCCTTCGTTAGAAATCTATAACACCAAATTAACGAAAAATTTTCTTCCCCAATTTCGTATCCCAGGCGTTTGTTCCAATCGTACGAACTCATCTACCCCATTTTAACGAAAATTTCCATTCTAACGAAATCCTTTCCAACTCTTCGTACATTAACGATTTCTTCCCAAAATCAATCCAAAACAAATTATCCCAAATCGATCACCAATACACAGTCGAACTTTGATTCCAAAATCGACATCACAGTCTATTTCGTCAACATCAATCCAAGAACAACAATATTCGAAATCAGATCCAACCAACCCTTCGTTACTTGCCATCGATCATTGAAATCATCCACATCAATTTAGCTTCCCAGTCGACACACACCTTTCGTTCATTATCGCCCCAATATCACCAACCTAGTCTAGCGTTCGTTCTTTAAAATCCTTTGACTCCAAATTATCAACAGCAAACAGTCTTCGCTTGTTCATTCACGAATCGTGAATCCAGTGACAAACAATTCCAAAATCTTCGTTAGTCAATCAAACCCAAATTTTCGTACAATCGTTTTATCATTGACCTCAAATCCATCGACCATTCGAATCTTGACTCAAAAATCACCGACTCCAAAAATTTAACTTCCAAACCATGTTCCTCAATTCGATCCCAAATACGTTTCATAAACACATCAAAATCGACTTCCAAGAATCGAAAATTGAATGAAAATCAATGTCAAGCAAAATCAATTGCAACTCAAACTAAAATCGAACAAGAAAATATCGATTTTGACTTTTCTTATAGTTTGACCATTCAATTCTAGACAATCGATCACTATTGGGATCAACCATTAACTGACTTTGAAATCAATCAACACAAGTATCAAACACAGAAGATAAAGAAATCGATCAGATGAACAAAAAAAATCGATTCACTTTAACAAGTGATACTTCCGATTCATAAATTGAATCGTGATACAGAACCAACCACTAAGACGTCAATGATCAAGATTCTAGTTCAAGAAATCGATTATGATGTTCAATCCATCAACTGACGATTCGGAAAATATAATCGATTATGAATTCCAAATATGTGTTGATATGCACGAATCTTACTGATGAAAGATGAATCAGATGCGAACCAAAAAGAATATTGAAGCAGGGGCTCAAAACTTGGTCATGAACAGTAAGTAGATCAAACAAATTGGGCTTTTGAAACAGATTTTGATTAAATTTGGGCTGGATTTAAACAAATGAAAATTTTGTACTCTAGATCATTGCGAACAGTAGATTTCAAGATTTGGATAGAAGATGTGTTTTATTCTAAATCAAGAAAATGATTGAATCATAAAGAATTTTGGATTGATCAAAAAAATTTAATTGGATCAAACAAAGAGAATTGAAACAAATTAGATCCAGTGAATCAAAACGATCAAAAATCAAGAACGTAAAGCACGATTCAACAATATTAAGAGAGATCATAGAGAGAGACTCACCAAAAATGCTCCAATTGTGAAAAATGTTGCCAAACCGAGAATCGTTCTTCAAAAATCACGTTGATCTTGAAGACCCGCTCTGATACCAATTGTAGTGACATAAAGAAAATGGTTTGGCATGCGGAATTAAAGATTGCACAATGAACATGGTGATTTGGGTGTTCAAGAGATGTATTGAATATGTATTATGTTACAAAAAGGGACATAGATCTACATCTACATAAATAACACGCACTCACACACTCAACTTTTACATCTCTCAAGCACACCTCTACAAGTGGACTAAACCCACCTTATATAGAGGTGTTTACATGTCTATCTCTCACTCTCTATCTCATGAGTCAAAAGGCTAATGCACCACATGCAAGTGGGTTTTACAAAAGTCAACACATTACAAAGTCATACATGGATAACTTTGCACCCCAACAGTGCTCCGATCCGAGACGTGTGTATGAGGATGACAGTGATGACTCTAGTGTTAGATATCATTCGAGGGGCCCAGGCGGAGGCCGTGAGACCAGAGAACCGTAAGAGGGAGCAGGTGATTGGGCAGGTGTCCGAGTTTGTGACGGACAGCCGCGGGCTTATGACCTTCTGAGGAAGGATTTGGGTGCCCTATACGGGTGGAGCTCGACGTACCCTGATGGAGGAGGCGCATAGATCGAGATTCTCGATCCATCCCGGGGCCACTAAGATGTATTTGGATTTGAAGAGAGATTATTGGTGGCCCTGTATGAAGAGGGATGTTACGTGGGTAGTCGAGAGGTGTTTGACCTGTCGTCGGGTTAAAGCGGAGCATCAGCGTCCTCATGGCATGTTACAGCCAATAGAGGTTCCCCAGTGGAAGTGGGAACAAATTTCTATGGATTTTATCACCAAATTGTCGAGGACCGTGCGGGGTGTCGACGCAATTTGGGTGATTGTAGACAGGTTGACGAAGAGCGCTCACTTTCTTGCTATTAGTGAGAGCTCTTCTGCGGAGAAGCTGGCAGAGATATATGTGAGAGAGGTGGTGGCTCGGCATGGGTGCCGATATCCATAGTGTCAGATCGGGATGTGCGGTTTACTTCCAGATTTTGGAAGAAGTTTCATGAGGAGTTGGGTACGCGATTGCATTTTAGCATAGCCTACCACCCACAAACAGACGGACAGAGTGAGCGGACGATTCAGACGCTCGAGGACATGCTTCGAGCGTGTATTATGGACTTCGGTGGAAGTTGGGACACATACCTACCCCTGGCTGAGTTTTCTTACAACAACAGCCACCATTCCAGTATCGGCATGCCTCTTTTTGAGCTCCTTTATGGAGACTATGCTCTACAACTTTCATTTAGACTCCGTCGGCTAATTTTGACTTTATTTTTTTATTATTATATTTTTAGTAGGTCGAGACAGGAAAACTCCGTTAGAAATTCATAACTTCTTCATCCGACGTCCGTTTTCGTCTGTCTTTTTACCGTTGCACTAATATCGACGAGATCTTCGATTCTCGTTTAGATTGTCTCGGCTAGAAATCACTCGATCTTCTATTCGAACTTTGGGTTGCATACTGCTAAATCGAAACTTCGAAAAATCATAACTTCCTCATGCGAAGTCAGATTTAGATGTTCTTTTCATGCACGCTCTCGGTTTAACAAACTCTAAGACTTTCGTTTAGATCACTAAGGCTAAATATCACTCTATCGTAAACTCACTATTTACGTCAGGCAATGTCGTACCGGTGGTCATAACTCCTTCGTTATAACTCGGATTTCGGAATTCTTTATGTAACATCCCGAGTCCAGGTATACCTCGAGAACCTTAATCTTTTGAGAACCTTAAAGATGGAGTCTTGATGAGATCTTGAACTCCAAAGTCTAGGACCAACCCCTTTTGAGTGTATGAGTAGTGTTATGCCATAAAAATCCAATCTTGGTTAGTGAAATCACCCCATGCATGAGTTATGAGACCCTTGGGACAAAAGAGTGCGTATTTTTGGAGGATGGTGACTTTCCAGCCATGCAAAGGCTTAAAGTCGATGACTTTATGGATTAAGAGGCATCAGAAGGTCCAGATTTGAGATATGAGCTTAAATCTTAACTGATTAAGACCATAAATGTGAGAAGAGGGAAACTGGGGCGTACGTTGGGCGTAACCCCATTACGCACAGCGTAAGGGTCGAGCACCCCCGATTCTGTATAGCAGCCGAGTACGCCCAACGTAGGGAGTTGGAACGCGCAACGTACTCCCTGCTGTTGACTTTTGTTGACTTTTAGGGTTTGGTCAAGATTGAGGACTATTAAGCCTTGGAGGGGTAAAATGATCTTTTACCCTTCTGTGAGTTGTAGAAGGGTAGTATAGCTTCTTGAGGGCCAATATTAATTGGGGATAATTATTATGTGTTAGGCGGAGGCTAGACCAGTGGGTAGAGATCGAGATCCCGGGTGCGAGATTTTCATTCATTAGCTTACGAGGTGAGTCTTCTCACTATACTTACCTTGAGTGGTAATTTTTATGTGTGACCAGAGGGTCTTATGTGTATGACCTGTGTAATGGGATATCCTGCCATTTGCTTTGTGTTATGCTTTCTGTGTATTATATTGAGATGATGAGTTGAGGGACCGGAGGGTCCATCTGAGTTGTGGGACCGGAGGGTCCCACTGAGACACATTGACCAGAGGGTCTTATTGAGTTATAGCTTTGAGTGGATAATGAATTGTGCGTGGTATTTTGAGGAACTCACTAAGCTTTGCGCTTACCGTGTTATGTGTTATGTGTTTCAGGTAGTTCCGAGGATCGCGGCAAGGCACCGGCGTGATTATACACACTGGTGAGGAATTGTTTTATGATTCTGGGATTTATGTTTTATTATTGACATTTGAGACATATGTGATTTTGAGAATGATGAATTGAGATATATTTTGGTTTTTAAATGAGAAAAATTTGTTTGAAAATTTTACGTCGTTACACTTTATATATCTGAAACCCTTATCACGACCACTACAACTTCCTCATAGATATTGGGCTTATCTAATATTTTATTATTACGCATATTTTTATTCTTAATTCATTTAAATCACAACAATTAAGCATAAAACACATAATACTCAAATAATACCTTTTTATTATTTCAAAATGGGTTACAAAGGTTAACCTAGACTATTATATCAACATTAATGCCTAGCCTAGAAACACGGGCGTTACAATTCTCTCCCCCTTAGGATGATTCCGTCCCCGGAATCACACATCAACAAACAAATGCGGATAGCGACTCATCATGTCACTCTCCGTTTCCCAGGTGAGATTTGGCCCATTCGAATGTTTCCAACGGACAAGCACTAATTCGACCATCTTGCGTCGCAACTTTTTAGTCTTACGGTCAACGATTGTCTCTGGTTCTTCAATTAACCTCTTATTTTCATCAATTCTTAATTCCGAAAGTGGAATCATGTCAGGAACTTCTCCTGTGAACTTCCTCAAATAACACACATGAAAAGTGTTATGAACTCCATTCAGTTCTTCGGGTAGTTCTAGCTTGTAAGCTTGGTTCCCAATCCTTTGAAGAACTTTAAACGGTCCAATAAACCTTGGACTTAACTTTCCCCTCTTACCAAATCTTATAAGTCCCTTCCGCGACGAGACTTTAAGCAAAACCGAATCTCCAACTTCAAAAGTCATCGGTCGTCTTTTCTTGTCAGCATAGCTCTTTTGACGATCCTGAGCTGCTAACATTCTCTCCCTAATTATTTTCAACTTTTCAGTAGTTTGATGGACTATCTCGGGTCCCATAAACTGCTTTTCCCCAGCCTCAAGCCAACAAGACGGCGTACGACACTTATGTTCGTACAAAGCTTGATAAGGTGTCATCTTTATGCTCGACTGTAAACTATTATTGTTGGAAAATTCTACCAAAGGCAAATGTTCATCCTAGTTGCCTTGGAATTCCAGGGTACATGATCTCAGCATATCTTCAAGCGTTTGTATCGTTCGTTCGCTCTGACCATCAGTCTGTGGATGGTAAGCTGTACTCAAACACAACTTGGTACCCAATTCTTCTTGTAGACTTCTCCAAAATCGCGAGGTGAAACAGCTGTCACGATCTGACACAATAGTTAATGGAACACCGTGAAGCCTCACAATTTCCTTCACGTAAGAATTCGCAAGCTTATCCATAGACCATTTCTCATTGGCTGCTATGAAATGTGCACTCTTAGTGAAGCGATCAACGACCACCCAAATCATGTCGTGATCATTCTTTGTTCTGGGCAGTTTAGTGACAAAGTCCATAGCAATGTCTTCCCATTTACCCATAGGCACAGGTAAAGGTTCTAAACTCCCGTATAATTTCTGATGTTGTGCCTTAACTCTTGCACATGTCACACACTCGGCCACGTACTTTGCAATATCAAGCTTCATCGTCGGCCACCAGTAATAGGGTTTCAAGTCCCTATAAATTTTAGTGCTGCCAGGATGAATCGAGTACATGGTTTTGTGAGCTTCTTCCATTAGAAGATCTTTTATTCCTCCGTACTTAGGTACCCAAATCCGATCTTGGAACACCTTCAGTTCGTGACTGTTTATACCGAACACTAACGTTTTACCCAAACGTTCATCCTTTCGGCCATTCTTCTCTAAAGCTTCTTCTTGAGCTTTCTTTATACTCCCCACAATTATCGAGACAACTTCTATCCACAACGCTCTTGGCCTTTTTCTTTCAAGATTGACTTTCCGACTGAGAGCATCAGCAACAACATTTGCTTTATGGGGTGGTAAAGTATCTCACAGTCGTAGTCCTTAAGTAACTCTAGCCAGCGTCTTTGCCTCATGTTCAATTCTTTTTTATTAAAGAGATATTGGAGACTCTTATGATCAGTGAAAAGTTTGCACTTCGTGCCATAGAGGTAATGCCTCCATATCTTTAGAGCGAAAACTATTGCTGCCAGCTCCAAATCGTGAGTGAGGTAGTTCTTTTCATGCTCCTTCAGCTGTCGAGACGCATATGCTATCACCTTTTCTCTTTGGGTCAAAACACAACCCAACCCAACCCCAGACGCATCGCTATAGACAACGAAGTCTTCAACTCCATCGAGTAAAGAAAGAATCGGTGCCTCGCATAGCTTCTTCTTTAGCTTCTCAAATTCTTCTTTGTGCTTATCACTCCAAGCATAAGTAGCTCCTTTGTGAGTCAAAGCTGTCAATGGAGTAGCGATTGAAGAAAAGCCTTGGATAAACCTTTGGTAATATCCGGCTAATCCCAGAAAGCTTCGGATCTCCGTGGGACTTTTCGGTTGTTCCCACTTCATCACAGCTTCAATCTTCGCTGGATCAACCATTATCCCTTCTTGGTTGACCATGTAACCCAAGAATTGGACTTCTCGAATCCAAAAATCACATTTTGAGAACTTGGCATACAGCTTCTCCTTCTTCAAGACTTCCAACACTTATCACAAGTGTCTACCATGCTCCTCTTGGCTTTTCAAGTAAATCAGAATGTCATCTATGAACACTATCACAGATTTATCAAGGAACGGTTTACAAACCCTGTTCATTAAATCCATGAATGTTGCTGGAGCATTGGTTAGTCCAAATGCCATAACCAAAAACTCGTAGTGTCCATATCGTGTTCTGAATCGGTACGGTGCTTTTGTTATGGGCGTGGTTCCTGGAAAAAAGTCGATACGGAATTCTACTTGTCGATCATGCGGTAATCCGGGAAGATCTTCGGGAAATACTTCCGGATAATCACACACCACAGAAATGCTCTGCATCTCCTTTTTCTCCTTCATTGCATCAATCACGAATGCCAAATATGTTGTACATCCCTTGGCCAAACACCTTCTGGCTTTCATTAGGGAAATAATTCCAGAATTCACTATGCGTTTGTCCCCATACACCATAAATGACTCTGTCCCTGGCGGGTTTACTTTTACTATCTTCTTCTTGCATAAATCTCGGCATCATTAGCGCTAAGCCAATCCATTCCCAGCACGATGTCGAAACCGTTTAGCTCGATAGGCAATAATTCCTCGTGGAACCTATTCCCATTCAAGTCGATGCATATGTTTTTCATAAGATGGCTAACAGGTATAAACTTGCCACTAGCAACCTCGATTACTAAAGCATTATCTAGTCTATCAACAGGCAAAGCTAGTTTTCTACCAAATTCATGCGAAATAAAGGAGTAGTTGGCTCTAGAATCAAATAAAATTTGGGCAGACAATTTGTTTACGAGAAAGGTACCTGAAGCGACACCAGCTTCATCTTTCGCAGCCTCAAGTGTCATCTGAAAGGCTCTCGCCTTCGGCTTTGGCGGAATATTGGGTTTTGCTGCCTCCTTCTTTTTAGGACAGTCTTTCAAAAATGTGCCCTTCTTCGTTACATCCAAAGCACATCCTCTTGTTGGACGGACACTCATTGGCATAATGCCCAGTTTTTCCACATTTGTAGCAGGTCACATCCTCACTACACTTCCCAGAGTGCTTTTTCTTGCACTTTTCACACCATTTCCCTTCGCCTCCAAACTTCTTCGAATTAGACTTCGAAAATTTGGTTTTCTTGTTGGAACTTGAAGTTCCTTCAAACTTTCTCTTATCACCAACTTCAACCTTGCTGGCGGTTCTTCCCTTGATCATATCCTCAACAAACTTGGCAGCCCAAATAGCTGCCTCCAGAGTAGGTGCCTGACGTACTAGCACCACATACTCCCACGGGAGTCCTTTTGCGTACCGGTCAACCTTTGTCAGCTCGTCTGGGACGATGCGCAAGGCAAAATCCATTTTGTCTGTAAAGGCATTGGTGTATTCATCAAATGACATGTTGCCTTTTGTTAATGTTAGAAACTTGTTCTCCAACTCTAGCAGATTTTGGGCCGAGCAGAACTTGCGCTTGAATTGCACCAATAACTCTGCCCAAGTCAGTTGCAGTGGCTCATTAGGGCTTAGGGTCTTCCCCAGAGTGTTCCACCAACGAACAGCTCCACCCCTGAACTGACGCACTGTGAATGTGGTCTGCAACTTGCCTCTGCAACCACACGTCATGAAGGCTAGCTCCATTTCCGAGATCCAATCCATGACTTCGATCGGGTCCTCCTTTCCAGTGAAGGTCGATGGTTTGCAAGTCAAAAAGTCTTTGTACTTGCATCCAAGTCCATCAATTCCTCCCTCTTGGTTGTTTTGTCTAACTAACGGTGGGTTGGCTTGACCAACAATCTCACTGAAGTTACCTCCTTCCGAATGCCCAGTTACCTCCTTCCGACTGCCCTTCATTCAACTCGGGCTGTTAAATAGGCATTGAAAGTTCTTCACGATTCTGCCGAAGCAGACGTCTCGTTTCTTCCATCCGACGATCCAACATCGTTTGAATCATCAACTGTACCCCAACCATTGTCATTGGCTCAGGTGTCGCAGCTACAACAGCTACTTGTTCAATCACAGGTGGTTGATTCCTGTTTTCGTTCACGTTTCCAACTCCACTTCTGGTTCTTACCATTTTGATCTACACACCGAACAAGGTGAATTTAGATCCTCATTTACGATAGATATTTAAATCATCCTTATCACTCCAAAACGTTTACATGCTAGTTCTAATACCGTCGTCATACGCTTAGAATCCTAAACACATAAGGTCTCCAGATCCGGTTGGCAACAAACCGTAGATCTGAACAAATAATATCATATATGGCAAACATATAACATTTAGCACATAAAAGCATTTTAGGCATCTTTCCTAAAATAAACTAGTACTCGTGTCTAAAATATGACAGACACTCATCTCACAATCTTCACTTAGCATTCTAAGTTGAAGTCCAGAAATCCTACAAATTCCTAGTTTGCTTAAACTAATGCTCTGATACCAACTGTGACATCCCCAAAATTCACGGCCAGAAAAGACCGGTTTAATTTATGCTTTTAAAATAATTTCATAGTAATCGTTTGATTAAAAGAGTTGCGGAATTTGTTCCCAAAAAGAAATATGATAAAATAAGATTTACCAAAGCATTTCTTAAAGAAATGTATTTTCATTATATAACAAAACTCGGGATGTCATGTTCCTATACAGACAAAAGCATAAATGGCACATTATAAGCCTTACAATAGTTATATACACTACAAGCCTATAATCAAAATATCTTGATAAGTCGTCCAACTTACGCTCTGGTGACACTACCTGTAATACAAAGAAAAACTGAGTGGGTCAGGCTTGGGAGCCTGGTGAGCATATAGGGATTTCAACCCACAATAAATAATTATTTTAATTTCATCAACCAACAATAACCCAATTACCCATTCCCGTTATCCTCACTTTACGTCCCTAAACAACTATCACAAGGGACCTAGCCTAAGGATTTTCAACGGGGCGACAACACATGCTTCGGGGGTTCCTCAGCAATATAAGTCAAACAAGGAAACCATGTGGGGGATGGAGTACAGCAAATGAACACCCAAGTTCATTAACACCTACAGGTGGCGAGCCTGCCAGCGTTCCACTAGACTGTCTAGAAAAGTCCGTGCTTGTCATCTAAACTCCGCTAGATGACTGGATCACAATAACATCGAGGCCTCTCATCATTTTATTTAATCACACATCAACTATCTACCCATGTTTCACCCAACATATTTGTAGGTAAAAATACATATACAGCGTAAAACATGTATAAACCTTTCATTCAACATTTATCTCAAATAAACAAATAATATATAAACACATAGCACGTATTTTATAGAGAATACTTCGTATCTATGTGTTAGAAGAAAATGAATATACACTCACTTGATAAGACGATGCTCGGACAACACTACGGCTCTTCAAGTAGTAATTATTCGATGAATCTGGGATATCTTCACACACCGGGCTTCTCGCGAGCAGAGCTTCGGCTCAGAAACTCTTTTCTTCTCGGGATCTTCGGAGCTTCGGGACTTGCTTCGGGTGTCGGGATGATATTGGGACTTCGGGGGTATTTCTCGCAAAGTAGAAGAAAGAAAAAGGGATGAAGAAGTGGAAATTAGCAATAAAACTCGGGGGTCTCACTTTTTATTTATAGGGGTTGAACCCCCGATTTACGCTGGGCGTAACTTCAGAGTACACGGGGCGTACTCCTTCGTCGATATGTACGTTGGGCGTACGCCTAGTACGTCGGGCGTACTGAGTGGATTGGATCGGATGCGTCACGGCTTCGGACCCGAGACACTTGAGTGGTGGAGTAGGGCGACGTCGGCCAACCCAGACCATGAACCATGAGTACGCTGGGCGTACTCCTGTACGATGGGCGTACTCATGTACGATGGGCGTACTCTGCATTTCCAAACTTCTAAAATTCGTATCTTTCTACGTTTTTGACCTTTTTTATATCCACACGTAGGTGAGACTATGGTATACAACTTTCATTTAGACTCCGTCGGCTAATTTTGACTTTATTTTTTTTATTATTATATTTTTAGTAGGCCAAGACAGAAAAACTCCATTAGAAATCCATAACTTCTTCATCCGACGTCCGTTTTCGTCTGTCTTTTTACCGTTGCACTAATATCGACGAGATCTTCGATTCTCGTTTAGATTGTCTCGGCTAGAAATCACTCGATCTCATATTCGAACTTTGGGCTGCATACTACTAAGTCGAAACTTCGAAAAATCATAACTTCCTCATATGAAGTCAGATTTAGACGTTCTTTTCATGCATGCTCTCGGTTTAACAAACTCTAAGACTTTCGTTTAGGTCACTAAGGCTAAATATCGCTCTATCGTAAACTCACTATTTACGTCATGCAGTGTCGTACCGGTTCTGTCGCGAAACTTCGACAGGTCATAACTCCTTCTTTATAACTCGGATTTCAGAATTCTTTATATATCCGGAACCCTTGTCACGACCACTACAACTTCCTTCATAGATATTGGGCTTATCTACTATTTTATTATTACGCTTATTTTTATTCTTAATTCATTTAAATCACAACAATTAAGCATAAAACACATAATACTCAAATAATATTTTTTTATTATTTCAAAATGGGTTACAAAGGTTAACCTAGACTATTATATCAACATTAATGCCTAGCCTAGAAACACGGGCGTTACAAATTCACTCCGAAAATTCTTGAAAATAATTGTTCCTGAAATTTTACTCCAGAATCGCAAACCTTTTCCAGAATCGCACTAAATTTTACTCCGGAATCACAAACCTTTTCCGGAATCGCACTAAATTTTACTCCGGAATCACAAATCTTTTCCGGAATCGCACTGAATTTTTGACTCCGGAATCAAAACTCTATCCGAATTATTTCCCATTCCGGATCATTTTTCAAAACGACCATGTTCCAGAGCACAACTCTTTATCCTCCGGATCACACACTGTCCAGAATCGCTCATCCGGAATTCCAAAGGTTAATAAGGTGAAACGTTTTTGCAATGGTTACTTTTTAAGAAGATCCTTATCCTATCTTCCTCGAATTTCGTGCGACGATTGCACGCCTCCATAAAGTAACCATCGAATCGCCGTTTAGGGTTTTCCATTTCAAGCTACAAACAAACCACCCTTTCCCCTCTCAGGTCAACTCAACCCCCAAAAGCAGTTACCCATTTAATGCAACCCGTTTCGAACTCGGATCCTCATCATTACCCCCACTGACCCGACCCACTTCCCTTACATATAAATACCAATTAAAACCCCCTTTTACCTCTTTACGCGCCCAATACTTCCAAAACCCTTAAATTCTCCCTGTGTTCTTCGTGTTCATCAAGCATTCATAACTCTGCAACAATGGCTTCCCATTCTTCACCACCAAAAACTGCTCCAACCGCCTCAACTCCCAAGAATTTCATTGCGAAGAAGAAACAATCAAAAGGTTCTTCATCATCAACATCCCCTGAACCGTTTCTAAGGGACACGACGCAACTGTTTTCCCTAAATCCTGAAGATTATGATGAATCTGTTCGTGTTATGATCGATTTTATCGCGAATCATCCAATCTCTGTTCCTCTCACTAAAGTTCTCGAACCACCTCTTCCACTTCATCATCTCCACAGAGCATTTACAAGCATCAAACTTGATGACGGTGTGTTGTAGACAAAGATCATCGATGACAGGATTGCGCCTATCTTCAACTCAACTTTTCTCAAAGCAATCAGTGTAAAAGAAAACCCCCAGGGTTTTAGAGTTCAAGAGCCTACCATTGAAGAGTTTCAGACCTTTCTGAATCACATTGGCTATAATCAAGATTACAAGGCCAAAGACTTCAAGAAATCAGCCGTCTCTGGACTATGGACGGTGCTAATGCACTTCATCATTCGAGGGCTGTCCGGCAAGCACGGTGGTACGGACACCCTCAGCAAGGACTGGCTACATGTGGTCTCTAGCATCTTCTCTGGACGCGCTAATGCAGTTGATCTTGCGGAGGTCCTATGGCAAGATTTCTGCAAGTTTTCCATCAAGATGAAGGATAACGAGATTTCAAGCCCTAGGTTCTGGGCACTGACGATTCAACAACACTTCAAGGAGATTTCCGAACCACTTCCTGTTTCCGTGATTCCTCCGGAGGTATGTGTCTCATTTAAAGTTGTCAAGGCTTATAGAATTCAGGACCAATCCTCTTTTGGTCCGGTTAGACGACTTTCGGACCAGATGTTGGCCTTAATACATTCCGAATCCATTTATTTGAAACATCATCTGGAGACTTCGGTTGTGTTTGACCCAACACAACCTGCCCCAGTCTCCGTTGAGCCTATTTCGGAAAAGGCCAAACCTTTCGTGTCCGGATCCAAGATTAAGAAATCTGCCAAACGGAAGAATTCTCCCACAAAGCCAAAGCCTCAAAAGAGAGCCAAAGTCGGCTCTTCCTCTCTAAAGGAAGATGCTCATGACATTCAGGCTGACTCTGGCCGTCCGAACACCCCACCAGCCCACTCATCTGAGGTACCCCTCAATGTTTCAACATCACATACACACACTCACGGGGAGTCTCCACATAATCCACTCTCACCTTCCCAAAAAGGTGATGCTGGTGTTGACCATAGTTCCTTGCACCCCCGTGGAACACACCCACGAGTCTCATTTGATATCCCTCTCGTTTCTCACACACGCACACACACACTCCGGAACCCCTGTTCCGGACCCTAAGCATTCTGGAGCTGGAGCAGTCCCTCCGACTCCGAATGCCTCAACTGGTCTGATACCCATAAGGTGTACAGGACGACCAGGTGCTAACGATCCCAAATGGGAAGATTATGTCAACACGGCTGTTTCCAGACGACCGGATCTGATAAGAGCTCAAGTGGAGGCCACTCTTACTTCAATGTACAACAGAGCTCATCAAAGCAACCTTCCGTATGTTCCTCCTACAGATAATGATGCTGATAGAGAGCTGGCTTCAGAACAACCACCAATCACCACTCATACCAACGTATTCCAAACTGATCTGAATGAAGAATTTTCCGAAGAAATAATGCTCACAGATGAAGGCAACTCAGTTCCGGACCCTAATTTCATGTCTTCCATCCGCCTTCAATCCAAGCCATCAACTTCCAAGTTTTCTTTTGACTTCAGATCATCTTCTTCAACCACTCCGGATGGTGGTTCCCACTCCAAGCTACATGAAGATGATGCCACAACTAAACCTGATCTATCCACGCATAATTCATCACGACAAGCTCTGCCAAAAAACTCAGACTCTGACTCCGAATCCTCAACTAGTGATTATGTTGATCCTTTCGCTCTCCTCGAAATCCAAACCAATGTCTCGGATACTATGAAGAAGGTCTCCTCAATCGAAACATCCGTAACAGAGCTCACCAAAAAATTGGATCAAAAAGTTTCCGGACTTGATTCCAAACTCGATGCCATCCTTCAGTCTCTCTCACAACAGTTCGGACCTTCAGTTGTGGAACGTGAAGCCCAACTAGATCAACTTATCTCTATCCGGCTCAAGCATTCACTTGAGGAAGTTGAAGCCAAATACGATGCTTCGGTTGAACACTATATTGACACCATTACCTCTATGCTCAAAGGCTATGACGACTTGGTGTCTGCTACCAACGACCTTATTAAGCAGACACATGTGCGTCATGAGAAACAAATCCAAAGATTGGAGAAGGAGATAAAGAAGAAGGACGAGATGAATCTCATCATTCAACAAGTCCTCATGAAACTGATTTGATCCACTTGGAACATTGTCGATGTTCTGAATCGAAAGTTTGATGAGATGCTAGCCGTCCTGGGGCATCTGTCCGATCACCTTGTTGCTCAAGCACCCACCTCCGAAGCTTATGATGCTCTCACCAAACAACTCAACACTGGTCTTCAAAAAGTGTTTTGAACAATTCGATGGCATGAAGGAGTCACTTATGCTTACACCGGTCCGGAGGTTTCCCGGTGCAAGAGGGGGAGAAGGTCCAAGCCGACCATGGAAACCTGCCTCGGAGTTCACACTCCGAGATGAAGACTTGAATTCCGACGATGAAGTCCAAGTTGTGTCTGGACTTCTAGGAAATTCCTCTGATGATGAAGAAGACAGTGATGAAGAAAAGTACGTCACCAAAGGAGTTCTAGGTCTCGAGGCTCCGAAGAAGTTGTTTCCAAAGGCATTGACTAAGGAAGAGAAGAGGATATGGTCCTCAACCTCTTGGCCATCCTCTTTACCAGACGTTTTTCAAAGGGCTATTCAAATGGCCAAAGCCAAATCTTTCCTCACAGCTCAAGCCTTCCGAGCCACTCCTTCTATGCTCCCACCTATTCCGGCTCCGAAAATTGTTGCCATTGACCAGGGCTCTCCACTCCGGATCCCTGATGACATTCCGGAAGATCCTCTTCCAAACCCCACTCTGGAATATGTGGTGGATGAAAATATGCAGCTCATCATGGCCGCTCTGAAAAGAGAAAAAGGCAAAATGCCAATAACTGTTGAACAACAAGCCTTCCACTCCGGGCATCCTCTCAAGCAAAAACAAGGATGGTCTCAGGAGGAAATCAACAAGGCATTAGAAGACAGCATCCGGATCCAAGCTCTTAAGGATAATCCTGATCCGATGTGTGGGATATCTCCTCTTTGCCGTGAAGGCATACTCCGTGATCAAGAAATTGTTCCGTATGTGTACTACGATGTTCCCACTAACGATTCCGAACAGCTCGATCTTCCTCTCTCTCTCTCCATACAGCAAGTACTACATCAAATTTGCTCCTCTTCACCCAAATGACAACCCGGAAGTGATCCTCCGGACCGAAAAAGAAAGGCTTGAAACATTCTACTCCAAGAATGCTCAACCGTTTAAGGAAGTATGGACTAGAAAAAGAATCACCAAAGTCCATGGATTTGAAAGAAAAATCCTAGTGAAATTGGAACTCAACTGCCCACTATTTCGATTTCACGTCTTCCGGAACAAGCCTACATACCGAACCATTACTGATGCGGACTTCTCCTTGATGAATCCGAACGACATTCTGACTCTGGCTGCTCACTTTAGAAGAATGCAAAACAACGATATCAGCATGGGTGCCTTTCATGCTGCTCTAAGCTTCCTAAAAGATTACGTCGCGGAATTCTGCAGATGCGACTATGAGTTGGCTCATCTCTACGGAACTGAAGACTTCGTTGCGAAGATCACTTTTGTTCTTCCGGAAGCTGAATTACTTGAAGGTGGTCCAATCGATGACCCAGTTCTAGGGTTTGTCTACACTACCAAGAAGACAAACAAGAAGGACTTTTTTCGTGTCCTTGACAAACACCTAGTCACAACCAAAGCACTTTGGAAGTTCATCTCTCGTGCATCAAAGTCTAAAGCTCTGGAAAAGGTCAAAGCAAAGTTTGTAAGTCAACTGGCCTGGTACATTGAAGTCAGAGAATGGTTGTTCTGAGCTTACACCTTCATCAAGGAAGAAGCAGTATAATTGAATGGATTGCTAAGTTCACTTAGGGGGAGATTGTTGGAACCTGAAAGTGAACCTCTAGCAATCCTAAGTCTGAATTCTGAAGTACTCGTGTTCCGAAACAAATGGTCCGGAGTCAATTGTGAAGAGTGGTCTGGAATCTGTCCGGACCAGAAGAGAAGAAGATGAGAAGCTGAAGGCATTCCGGAATGATTCTCATGTCCGGAATGAATGCTGATCTGGAGTCACAATATTTTATCTTTGTACATTTATTAAGTTTGTCTTTGTATTGATGTGACGTTTCATAGGACTTAGTCTTTTGTAATATTAGACAATCAGAATGTCGATAACATTTCTATTGTCAGGTCCTATGTAAGTTTTCTAGTTCATTCACTGTAACCTTCAATCCTATTTATAGGAGCTTTCAATGCAAAGTCAAATGCGGATCATTCACTCAACTTTTGGCATTTACTAAGTTATTTCAAACTTCTTTCAAACATTCTTCTTGTTCTTCATTTATTAGCTTTACATTGATCATTTGTTCTCATTCTTCATTTAATGACTTGATCATTTGTTGAATATATTAACTAAGACTTGACTGATCTTTCTAGTCTTGACTAGAACATTTATTAGCAAACAGACATTGATCTTAAGCATTCACTCAAGGTTTGAGTTCTCAATCCTTGTCCCTGCGCATCAGATCTATTTGTTCTCTCAATATGAAATTAGATGCAAAAATATTTATTTTGGCAACGAGTTAACTACATCCCACATCGCCCCATTACTGAAACTTAGCCAACATTCTCTTCTATATAAGCTCTCCACACTCTTTCTTTCTATTATTTCAAAAATGTATTCTATCATAATTTCTTTATATAAACGCATTCTGTTAGAATGTCTTTGAGAATGTTTGTTAACAGCAAGTATATTTTGTTTAACGGGAAATACTTCAATGTATTCTGTCAGAATTTATTTATACTTCAATGGTTTATATATTATAATTGTTTTTTTTTCTTAGTCACCTTTTGTGTTAACATGATCTTTTCATGTATTTATATTTCAAATATTTTGTTCGTTGTGTATATTATTGATAACACAAATTCTTTAAGAATATTCAAAACCATTCTGCAAAAATAGTTTATTTTGTAAGAATATTATTGCTGTATTTTGATAGAATTGTAGTTAATTATTTATATGTTTAATGTGCAGTTGTTACAAGTGTATCACTATAAAATATTTGGCAATGAATTTCTGATAGAAATGGCTTGAAGAATGGCTTGAAGACCTGATGGGAAAGGCTTGAAGAATGATCACACTCGTTGTTTAAGAATGTTGTTATTTTTTAAGAATTACACTTGTTATTCTTTCAGAATGTTATTATTATTCAATGAATCACAGTCATACAATGTAATTATTTGGTATATTATTAATTCAAGAATCGATTTTGTGTAGTCTTTCAGAATGTATTTACTAATTTATGGTTGGCATTCTGTCATTCTGACAGAATAAAATCGAAAAATATATTTACTAGTTTATGGTTTGCATTTTATCATTCTGATAGAATAAAATCGACTTTTTAAATTTCAATTAATTTAAAATATTCAGATTTTTAAAAATAAAGGAGGTAGCTATCCCTAAATATCTGAAAATTTTCTTTTTTAATATAAGTTAATTGACTAAAATGCCCTTATGCTGAAATTTATGTGATTATATGATACATGTTATCATATTCTAATAACATACACCCTCAGATCATGACATTTGATTCTATTCCATCCGGTGGTCCAGATCTGTACATTCTTGCACATAATAGTTAGTAAAAACAAAATAACATATATATATATATATATATATATATATATATATATATATATATATATATATATATATATATCTCTCTCTCTCTCTCTCTATATATATATATATATATATATATATATATATATATATATATATATATATATATATATATATATATATATATATATATATTGATCAATGATAAATGGTCAAGTAAATAATACTTAGATGGTAAGTAATTATAAATTTCTTTTTAATTGAAAGAGCTCTTAATTTCTTTTAAGAAATACACAGAATCATGCTTAAAATATGCATTGTAGCAAAAGCACATCCAATATTTATTTCACTCGTCTAACAATATACTTGTTATGCCAAAAAAAATTACACTACCTAAATATAATTCGATAAAAAGGGTAAAAAAATAAACTTTTGGGTCAAGCCTTATTAAACGTCAAAAATGTCGGAACATTGGTAAAAACATAATATCATTGTGTAATTTCTATAAACTTAAATATTTAATATAATGGTCAACATGCCAGACTATATGGGATTGTTGAAACTTCAATTATTCAAAATCATAAAAAAAAAAAAGTTACATGCTTACATGTTGAAAGGAGTCAACACTCAACACGGTCGAGTTTGGTTTAAAAAGAATGTTTCTAAGAAAAAAACTTTATGTTCCTAAAACCGTTTTTCAATTGTTTCGGTTTTTAATTTTTGATTTATACTTTTGTATAAATCATGCTGATAAAAATTAAAATAAAAAAAAAACAATAATACACCAAAATAACCTTTAAATTGAAGTTAAAGGATAAAAACATTTAATTTAAAGACATGTTCGAACTCTTCGTCCTTGTAAAAGTTGAACAACGATGTGATAAATCTATGTTTGATGTACTAGCTGAAAAACTAATTTATATTCTAACCAATAAAAAATGAAGTTTGGTAAAAACTAGCCGATAAGCTAGATGTAAGATATAAAATAATATAAAAAGACATTTAGAAAAAGTATGTTTTTGTATTAATTAAATGTATATTTATGAAATAAAAAGAAGTCCTGAAAAGCTGCTATAGATAACTTTTCAAGAAGCTGACTTATAAACTAATTTATAAGCTACTTTCTGGTTTACCAAACATGACAGGTCAAAAAAAACTCAATAAATAAATTAGCTGTGATGCGGCAAAAACAGCGTAAAATGTATTACAGAAAACAACATTTCGAATGTTCATTTCGTTTAAGTGAATTCGCTTTTTATAACAACAAAAACCAAATGGACTTAAATACGTCACACGAATTTAGTTCTCTTCATATTCTCGTGCCTAAAACTCAAATTATCATCTTTCAGATTATCCCGAAGAGTTATTTCGTGATGCCCAGACATATAATGAAAGTAAACTTACATGATCGAATATCAAACACTAAATTGTGCAAAATTTGTTACTAAATCTATAATGATCGAAACAACAATGTTGCACATAGTGTTAAGATCAACACGTAGTACCATTGACAAATTTGAGCTCGAAAAACCTGATACAAAGAATAATGGTTTAAGATACGATTTATAGGTTTTTTTGGGGGGTAAATGCAAGAAAATAACATACTTTCATTTTATTTGTGTATGTAGGTTGTGGCGATCCTATTTCTATTTCTTTTTAGACAAAATTACATAAATGGTCCTTGTGGTTGACAAAATCGACCAACTCTAGTCCTTAGATAGATGGTCCCTGTGGTTTCAAAATTTTGCAAAGACGGTCCTTTTGGCAAACGGTGTTAACTTTTCCAGTTAAGTCCTTTGTGAAATGACACGTTTTCCCTTCTTGCCATAAGGACCATTTATGTAATTTCAATATTTTTCTTATTAAGACATCATATCTATCAAAAATCAATTTTTTTACGATTATATGTCAAAAAAAACTTGTAGAAAATTAGTCAACAAGAAGATATAGCAAAAGTAAGACAAGTTGCATACCTTCAATGAATTTCCAGATGAAGATATGAAACTTGGAAAACCGATATCATACGAAATCCTCCCATCAGGTTTATACAATCCAAAGTTCCTTTCAGAAGTGGGCCCCGGCTTTGAATTCTCATTAAATAAAGCAAAAATATACGCCTTCAATACAAAATTCGGTCTCCTTGGAGTCCCTTTTCTTTTAGCAAGCCTTTTACGCAAATTATAATTATAAATCCTTGCATTTTTCAATGTTGCTACACCTTCATTTAAATCTCCATCAGAAGCCCAACCTGTTTCTGTAACTATAACCTCCATTTTATCAAATCCAGCATCTTCAAGAGCAGCATAAGTTGCATCAATTTGAGCATCAAGCATGTTGTCATAATGGAGGTTGACTTTTTTGTCATATATTCCATTAGTTGGGTTAAACAGAGCATAATTTATATCAATATGATCAGGGTTACCCATGTAAGCTAAAAAAGGGTATGCATTTAGACAAAAAGGGGAACCGATTTGTGAAAATAAGTTCAATATCTTCTTCATGTTTTGAGCAATATCTTCTTTGAATGTACATGAAGATGGAGGATATGAAGTCCCAAACACATTTTGTGAATGTGCAGTTGATATTTGAACCACTTTGTGTAATTTAAGTTTTTTTGTAGCATTGTAAATGTTTTTAACAGCATCAAAAAGAGAATCTTGAAGATCTAAATCATTACTTCCAAGAATTTCATTTCCAACTGCAATCCCTACTATATGTGTTTTGGGAAAGTATGCATGAACATTTTGTTTTACCCAATTGAGGGCATGATCGGGATTTTCACTCATTTCTTTGACAAATTCATTCGGAAGTCCAATCACTAAATCCAACCCACTTCCACTAAATGCATCAAGAACACTGTGATCAGCATCGTATATTCTGACATTTTTTATTTTAGAAGCTTTAAGGAGTTTAACAACTTCATTAGGAGAAGGGATGTTATCTGCTAATCTTCCATAGTTTATACCATAGGTTCCTGTGAAAGCTTTAGCTGTTACATACCCTGTGAGAAAGATAAAGGGGTGAAGATTTATAGTAGAAATTATTCAATTAACACTCTTTATCACATTACAACATAATCATTCAAATTTTCCGATTAAACATTCAAATTCGCATACGCACAATCAGTTTTGCATACAAAGGATTAAACGACTATGTAGCTGAGGTTGATTTCACATCGAGACAACGATTTACATTTAACAATTTGAACTTCAGTTCCAATTACTGAAGTTAAAGAAGTGTCACTGTTTGTTAGCTCGCCGATTCAAATTTCAATCAAACAAAATCGAATAAAACACAGAAACAAACGATTACCCTTTTAATTA
>NC_136430.1:289897443-290143565 GCF_052849685.1 Lactuca virosa
TTAATTGATAAAAATCATGGAACTGAGAACACTACTTTGTAGTTTAGGCCTAGGACCCCACTCACCAAGTGATTTCGGTTTTTTAAGGCCGTAATCACCATCCTAGAACATCACTAAGGCCGAGAATTCCAAAGGTAAACCCACTAAGGCCGAAATCATAGTAGTAAGGGGAGTTAGGACCGAAATCACCAAGGGAAAAGGGTGATTTCGGCCCATACATGTCCGAAAACACTCTCTTTGACTCCTTTCTAAATAGATTTCGGTTTAGGAAGGAGAAGATAAGGTTTGACTTTAATATGTGATGTCCCATCCTATTTTCCCATGCAAACTCACCAGTATCCCACGCAATTAACCACCAAATATCCATGAATTAACCTACAAATAACCAAGTTAATATCCTCCATATAATCCATTAAACAGCATAACACTCTTCCATCCCTTTTTATTCACGGCAGTAAGCACATCCAAGAACCCCACTTTCATTTCCCTTAGCTACCATTCCAAAACTCTCTTAAAAAGAAAGCCAAGATCTTCCAAGTTAAACCATTCTCAAAGCTTGGTCCCTAGATTTTTGTAAGTATTTTCGAGATTTCCTAGTGATTCTATACATTTTCATGTTGGTTTCACCCTATTTACACACATTATAATGTGTTAAAACCTCTAGGATAACAATTTTCTCAAGGAAGTTCATCATCCTCCTTCAAGAACGTAGGTTTAAAGATCTTCACACCACCTCCTCAGTCAACCCACCAAAACCACTCAAGGTGAGTTCATACCCCCACATTTCAACCTTTTCATGTTTTTAGGGGGGGGGGGGGGAATACAAGCTAAAAACTTATTAACTACATAAATACTTATTGTTACTTCTTGATGTTGTAGTATAGACCATTATTTACTCAAGTTAGGAATGTCACTACTTTTATACAATATTTGTGATAAATTAGTTTAGATATGCAAAGATAACCAAAAACATAAATTATATTATGTTACAAATATAATAATATGATTGTAAAACTACAAGGTTTTGGAAACTTTTTACTCAAATATAGATTTTCTAGCAAAAATAGTTACATTTTAGTCATTTACTATTTTGGTGGGTTTCAACCCAAGGATATCAAGTTTTACTTTCATATTTTCACATTAGACAAGATAACAACTTTATATTTATATAAAAGATTATATAAATAGTATCAACAAACATACAAAATAAACTATAATTGGTATAGTTTGGGAGTCACAAAACCACACTTTCATTTCAGAAGAACCATTTAACTTTTCAAAGGTATAATTATTTTACAAGGAAAAGGAGTCATAGTTCATGTAAATTTGTTGATGCTCTTGTGAGACGTTCCTTCACCGTACCTACCTAGTGTACACTTTAAGTCCTGCATTATAACCAGAGTCTCCTTGAGGGAGAGCGAGATAGTTGTGTATAGATCTATACGGGATTGACAACCCCACACCTTAGTTGTTCGCTACAGTTAGACCGACAAGTCTAGGGTGACAAAAGTCTACCGATTCCGACGCCTGAAGAACGTCGTTCAGGCATATCAGTCATATTAAGCATGGTTATAATAAATCACATAGGGATTAATAAAACGACTTGGTTTACGGAGTAACTTACACTTCATTTGTTTTATATAAAGATAAAACTACATATTATTTCTCAGTACAGTATAACTTACATTTTTGGTCTTAGGGTTTTTAAGACTACAGTATACATTTTAAAAAATATTGGATTTTCTGGAAAGGTTTACGCTATCATTTACAAGGAAACATTACAGATTTTATTCATACAAAAAAGCTTATGAACTCACCAACTTTAATGTTGAGACTTTTCAAAACTGCTTGTATTCTCATGAACTCAGTGAAACAGGTATTACGAAGACGTTTTGGGGACAAGTGTCACTACTTCATGATTTCTGCATTCAAATTATTTGTATTTGCTTTTGAACAAACAACGTTTGTAAACTATGTAAACCTGTAATCTCAATGTATGATGTTTGGGTTGCTATGTTTCATTTGTATTCAATTGTTATGATACTATACATGAAGTCACTCCATCCGCCCCCAGACGTTTCCGCCATTCTGGTTTATGGGTGTGACATGTTGAACCACATTGAAGCTTAAACAAGCACTTCACATATACATATATATATATATATATATATATATATATATATATATATATATATATATATATATATATATATACATGCCTCAACTCGAAAAAAACACACCTGCAACTAAAAAAACCTCCCCTTGTAACTCTCTTGTTTCCACCACCAATCCTTTGTTGAACCACCTACACCGCCATCACTCTTCTTTCTCCCAAATCCAACCCCATAGGCGGTGATTATTGCTCACAGTTAGTATTCCCTCTTCCATATTTCCTCTTACAATCGATTGTAGGTGGTGATGTTTGATGTGATATGGCAGCATGAAGACGAACAAAAAAAGGTATAACTCACATCTGCAACTATCATCTGATTCTGAATCGGTATTACCTCTTCCTTCTTTCCTTTAGTAATCGATTGCAAGTGGTGGTGTTGGTTGTGATCTGGTGGCAAGGCCGGTCCAGACGGTGGGCAACCCGGGCGACCGCCCAGGGCCCACGTCTCCAGGGGGCCCAAAATTTCTGGGCTATGTAGTGTGTGTATATATATATATATATATATATATATATATATATATATATATATATATATATATATATATATATAATTATTACCTAAATGATTTTTAGGGCCTAAAATTGGTTCAAACTCAAACTAGCTCAAAAGATAAACAATTTGGTTTGCTTGTTATTGCTAATTGAACGCGTTTATAGTGAAGAATAAATGATATTTTTTTAATCTTTATTATATTTTTCTTTTAGGGGCCTTTTTTTCTTTTCGCCTTGGGCCCCATATACGTTTGGACCGGCCCTGTCTGGTGGTCGTATTCCTCTCAACAGGATCAATAGGATCAAGACCCAATTTATCTCACTCATCTGAATTGAATCATCAAGGAAAACATTGGGTACGCTTGTGCTTGAGGATCAATGTCAGAGGATATGTGAGGTGTGGGTTCTACTAGTGAATGTGGGAATAGTGGGTGAAGGTGGTGGTTGGTTTCACCAAAAAACAGAAGATAAAAAAGGGATGAGGTTTCGAGAAGGATAAGGGGAAGGAGGCGGTAGGAGACGATGTACTTACAGACAAGAAGGGGCGTCAGGGCGGAGACCATTAAGCTCTCCGAAGGGGAAGCAACAACTAGTAGAGCAAAGCTCCATTAGTGTCAAAAGCTTTTAGGGGTTTCGGTAGTTCCTAGTCGGGGTTTTGCTGATGTGAAATTAGGGAAGAAATGAGATAAATAGAGTAAGAAATGTGAAACTGATAATCGTCGGAATTTGTGCGAGACTGAAGTCTCCGATTTGAAAATGAAGAAGAAGAGGTTATGTAGAGAGAGAGAGAGAGAGAGAGAGAGAGAGAGACGGGGGAGGGTGCGGATGGGGGTAGGTTGGACCCAATTCTTCTACTTTTAATGATTAATTAATAAAGTATTAAAGGAAATATAAACAAAATACAAAAAAGAAATTGAAAGGGCAAAGTAGACATTTCAAGTTCTCCAGGGACTAAAAACTCAGTAAAACCTTGATTTTGGACATTCTATGCAAGTAGGAAAGTTTTTGAACCCCATCCAAAGTTTTTTAAATATCATAGGACCAATCTTACAATTTTGTCTATAAAATAATTAAATGTTGTCTTATAAAAAAACATAAAATAAAATAAAATAAAAATATATAATTAAATTATTTGTCAATTCGGATATATATATATATATATATATATATATATATATATATATATATATATATATATATATATATATATTACGTATCAAAACAAATAAGTTTTACATGTAGAAAATATCAAATAAATTGAATGCATTTTCTCATTTTTACCTGTAAAGCAACTATGATTTTTTTTTTCAAAATCATTAATTGATTTTTTTTTGGGAATGACCGGTGTGTATATATATATACTAGATGAGTACCCACGCAAAGCGGCGACGATAAATAGCTCTTTGGGCGAATAGTTTTCTTACAGGGAAATATTTATTAGATTTTATTATTAGGTATTATCTAAAAACAATTACCACTTTTAAATAAAATTATTATGTTTAAATCTTATATTTATATTGCATTTTATACATTTAATGTAGATTAATTAATACCAGTGTCTTTTTTGTAAACAACAAGAAATTAATATCGGTGTCTAGTTTAAGAAATTTAAATTAATTTATATATACATGAAACTAATATTATAAAATTATTATTTTGCTCCAAATTAATTTTCTTAATAACCTTACTTAATTCAAGTCTTCAAATTTTTGGCAAATATTAATGATATTTATTCAAATTGATTTGTACAAAAAGTTTTGTAACTTATACCTCTTAAAATTCAAGATATGACTAATATATATATATATATATATATATATATATATATATATATATATATATGTTGTAAATAATTGGTGCATGGTAAATTAGTCAACATTTTTAACTAGTTACAGTTATATGTAGATTATGAATAGTAAATTTGTAGTATAAATACATCTCCATTGTAAATGGTGAAATACATCTAAAGTTACACTTTTATAAGTGGTATAACTTTCATATTATCTCTAAATATTATTTCTTCTCAATTAAAGTTCTTATCAAGGTTACCAGTTTGGTTTGGTTTAAAGTTACATTAATTACTCTTAATTTATAACACGTTATCAGCACGAAAGCTCTAATCTATGTTATTAAACAAGTGAAAATCACATCTATCTTAATCTAGGTATGTATTATTTAGTAAAAACATTATTAATTATAAAAATTTCCATCATATTAAAAAAATATTATTGAATTAATAAAATTTATTCATTACGGACATTATGGACTACTAACGATTTTTTTTCTTATACTAACATTTCTTTATGTATTCTAATTTTATGCATACTAACATTTACATTAGACAACTAACTTTTATTTATACATACTAACATTTAAATTATGCAACTATTTTTTTATTTATGTATACTAACGTTTATTTATACATGCCAATGTTTATTTATTATATTTTATATATTCTTCGTAATTTTATTTAAACATTTACTAATATTTATTCATGTTTCTAAGTAGTAAAATTAAACCAATTAAAGTTATGTATTAGTTATAAGTCTTATTAAATAATTTATAAAATACATATACATATACATAATATATATACACAACCGATATATATATATATATATATATATATATATATATATATATATATATATATATATATATATATATAACGGTTATAAACAGGAAAAACAACGACTATATTTTTTACTAGAAATAAACATCTTTACCCTGTTTATTTTATCCACAACAAATATTTCTCTCTTCTATTAAACAAATCATTTTCAAGAAATCAAGCTTCAAGATGATTCACATTTTGTGATAATCATGACTATAATGGTCATATTACTTTTCATCCCAATCCTTAACATCGAAGATAATATGGAATTTCATCTAATTTTAGGCTTGTATGCAATGTTAGCTTTAGCTCTTCTTTTTTGTGTAATATTTATTGAAATAAATGGATTTTAATTTTCATCTTGTTATTTTGTTTAAAATTTATAGTTACAATATGTACAACATTGCAAAGCTTGGGAAAAACTATGTGTCATGGATGATAGATGTAAAAATGCATCTTGAGTCCATGGGAATCTCAAATGTTATATATGAATTTAATAATTGTTTGACACAAGACAAAACAAAAGCACAAGTTTTCATTCGTAAGCATATTGATGAAATGTTGAGATTTGAATATCTTGATATTACTGATTTAAGTATTCTTTGGAATCTTTTGAATGAAAGATTTGATCATCAAAAGGAAATTATACTTCCAAATGCTAGAGATGAATGGAGAACACTGAGGTTGAAGACTTTAAGAAAGTAAATGAACACAGCTTAGATTTGTTCAGAATATGTTCACAACTCAAGTATTATGGACAAGAAGTTACTGGTGAAGATATGTTGGAGAAAACTTACTCCACATTTCATGCAACAAACATTACCTTGATGCAACAATAACACATACAAAAGTCACAAGATATTCTGAAATGAATGCATGTCTGCTTGTTGCAGAGCAAAACAATGAACTCTTGATGAAAAACCATGAATCTCGTCCAACAGGATCAGTAGCACTTCCTGAAGCAAATGCTACAAATACTGATGGTCATCGAAACAATACACGTGGATGAGGGCGTGGTCATGGTCGAGGATAAGGATGAGGTCGTGGTTATTTCAGTCGAAACCAAATCCATAATCAAAACCATAATTATGGTCGTGGACAAAGTAATAATCGTGGTCATGGCCAGAAAAAGAGTAATTACCAATCTTCACAAAGAAACAATGTCCATACACAAGATAAGGCCAAAGTGGCAAGGCATGATAATCGGACATTACAAAAATCTGATGGTTCATGTTATAGATGTGGTAGCACAGACCATTGGTCAAGGACCTGTCGCACACATACACATCTTTGTCAACTTTATCGAGAGTCCATTAAAGGAAAAGGAAAAGAAGCAAACCTCATTGATAATGTTGAATTCACTCCGCTAACTTATTCTGATTTCTGCAATGACATGGAAGACATAAACTAAAAAAAAATCTATTATTTTTCTAATAAACTTATTTTTCCATCATTTGTTTTTCATGTAATGTCTTTCCTATAATAAATGAACTTTCTTTATAATAAATATTATGATTATGTTTATTCACTTATTATTTCTTTCATATGTGAAGTTTAATATGAGTCCAACTGGAGCACAACACAAAGAAAAAGTTGGAGATCTTTGTATAGCAGATAGTGGCAGTACACATTTTATATTACCAAATGGTACAAGCTTTTGTATAAAAAATTTCTTGTTTCCTCCAAAGTCTAATAGAAACTTACTAAGTTTCAATGACATATATTTCAAAGGATATGACACAAAAACTGTGACCATTGAAAATAAGAAATATATGTATATTGTAGACAAAAAACATGTGCTTGAAAAACTACCAACACTTGATTCTGGTTTGCATTATACATATATACATATGATTGAATCAAATATGGTAATCATAGGAAAACATTGTGATCCTGGGACATTCAGTTTATGGCATGATAGGTTGGGCCACCCAGGATTAACAATGATGCGAAGGATAATTGAGAATACGCATGGGCATCCATTGAAGCACCAAAAGTTCCCTCAATCCAATAGCATAAAACCATGTACATCTTGTTCCCTTGGAAAGTTAATTATAAAACATTCTCCAATGATAGTTGAAAGGGAGTCACTTAGATTTCTAGAAAGAATTCAAGGTTATATATGTGGACCGATTCACCCACCATCTGGACCATTTAGATACTTTATGGTCTTAGTAGATGCATCCAACAAATGGTCTCATGTTTGCCTATTATCAACTTGTAATATGGCATTTGCAAAGTTTCTTGCCCATATTATTAAATTAAGGGCACATTTCCCTGATTATACTATCAAAAAAGTGAGACTTGATAATGCTAATGAATTTACTTCACAAGCACTTAATGACTATTGTATGTCTGTAGGAATTTTTGTTGAGCATCCAGTTGCTCATGTACACACACAAAATGGTTTAGCTGAATCACTGATTAAACGTCTCCATTTAATAGCTAGACCATTGATAATGAGGACCAAACTTCCTGTTTTTGTTTGGGGCCATGCAATCTTACATGTTGGATCATTGATACACATGATACCAAGTTCATATCATGTATATTCGCCCCTACAACTTGCTTTTAGTCAAGAGCCAAATACATCCCATTTGAGAGTTTTTGGGTGTGCATTATATGTCCCCATTGCACCACCTCAACAGAAAAAAATGGGCCCTCAAAGAAGGTTGGGAATATATGTTGGTTATGAGTCAATCTCTATTATAAGATATCTTGAACCATTAACAGGTGATGTTTGTACAGAACGCCTAGCAGATTGCTAATTTGATGAGGCAAATTTCCCATCATTAGGGGGAGAAAAAAGATATTAGAAAAGGATGTGTCATGGTATGAGCCTTCTTTATCATCTCTCGACCCTCGCACAAAGAAATGTGAAATGGAAGTTCAAAAGATAATGCATTTCCAAGAAATGGCAAATCAATTGCCTGATGCATTTACTGACACAAAAAGGGTGACTAAATCATATATACCAGCTGTCAATGTTCTAGCTCGAATTGAAATTCCACATGGAAAATCTAATGATAAAGTCACTCAAGAGTCTAAAACACGCCTGAAGCGTGGAAGGCCATTTGGTTCTAAGGATAAGAACCCACGAAAAACAAGAGTAGTAGAAAATGCACTACATCATGAGGAAAGTGTTCCTGGAAAAACACAAATTATTCAAATTCCCCCAGGAAAGGAGGATGATGTATAAAATTATGGTCAAACAAATAGAATATGTGACCAAAATGAAACTGACAATATAAGTGCAATATTTTCTTATTCAGTTGCATGTGATATTATGAATGATGATCCCGAACCACAATCTGTCGTTGAATGTCAAAGAAGAAATGATTGGGCTAAATGGAAGGAAGTTATGCAAGCTGAATTAAATTCTCTTAACAAGAGAAATGTTTTTGGGACCATTATCCTCACACTTGGAGTTGTGATGTAACAACGTAAATTTCCAAAACAATTTTTCATTTTTAAATCATACTTTCAATCACACGATAATCACAAAACATAATGTATCCACTGTGTCATAATAAAACATGTCCCGGAATCTCAATAACATAAACTCTATAAGTGTGTACGGATCATGCCGGCGCCTTCCCGCGATCATCACTAGTACCGGAAACACATAATATAACAACTGTAAGCATAAATGCTTAGTGAGTTCCCCAAGATACCACATACAACACATACGCCTTTCCAGGCCATAACTCTGTAGGATCTTCCGATCCATGTGTCTCAGGGGACTTCCGTCCCGAATCCCGGTAGACCTTCCGGTCCTACCCGTATCGACCTTCCGGTCCGTAACCACTTGACCTTCCGGTCCATATCATCTTGACCTTCCGGTCCATATCATCTTGACCTTCCGGTCCTTATCGTACATAACATACATAACACATACATATCACGTAACAACATACAACTCATACATCTCATAGCATATAAGACCTTCCGGTCACACATAGGTACCCTTCCAGGTACAGTATAGTGAGAAGACTCACCTCAATGAAGTCGGATAAACTTTCGTGCTCAACGTCCCGACTTAGCCTCCTCCTATTATTCAAATAACATCCCCGATCAATATTCTCTCGTGATCTCATCTCTACAGATTGGGTAGAAGGCCATTCTACCCTTCCCTGAACTCTCTTGAATAAGTCTTGACCAGAACCCTAAGGTCAACGAAAGTCAACGATCAAACTTTGACCCGACTCGTCGAGTGCACAAGGGCGACTCGGCGAGTCCATGCGGGTCCTCTGAATCCTTTCAGCCTCTCTTGGCTCGTCGATTCATCCTTCCACTCGACGGGTTACACCTGTCACGAATCGCGGGGCAACCCCGACTCGACTCGTCGAGTCCACTTATGGACTCGGCGAGTTGCTCCCATAACAACTCTCAAATGACCTTCTGAGGTCAGATCTGCTTCTCTAAACTATAGATCTGGCCTTCAAGTGCTCAAATGTCACGTAAAGGTGCAACCTTTAAGTGCATGCAACCCACATCAAGTCATAAATGGAGAAATAACTCTAAAAATGGCAACCTAGTCTCTAATCCTCCATGAACAAGCATAAAGCAGAATAGGAAAGGTTCTCTGGACCTCTATGGGTCCAGATCTGAGGTCTAACCCAGCAAGGGACCATAACCTCAACCTTTCAAGCCTAAAAAGGTTTATAGAAAACCCTAAATCATAGATCTTAACCCAAAACAGAAGGGAAGTTCGATTTGATACCTCAATAGTGTAGATCTGAACTTGAAAACCCTGGATCCACAGCTCCCTTGACCTCCTCTTGTTGGAAACTACTTCTCTTTTGCTAAAACACACAAGAAATGGTGAATTAGCCTTCCTCTTGCACCACAAACGTTCTCTTTCTCTCTCTAGGGTTTCTCAGGGGTGAAGTGGCCGCAATGGAGGCTATAAAGGCCTTTAAATAGGGCACAGGCCCCGAGAATTAGGGTTTCACTTAACAGCGCGGACTCGCCGAGTCCACGCATCGACTCGTCGAGTCCTTCATTAAATCAGACCAGAAATGCGTGATCCCACTCGGTGAGTCTGAGCGCCTACTCGCCGAGTCCCTCTCTAAAATTCAATATAAATACTTAAAATAAGATACCTGGGAATCCGGATGTTACAATTCTCCCCCACTAGAATCAGACTTCGCCCTCGAAGTCCTGCTCGACAAACAACTCTGGACCCTTTCCGATGTTGCCACTGGACCTGCACCAGGGACACTTCCTTGTTCCTCTGAACCTTGATCTTCCGATCCCGGATCGCGATTGGTCTCTCAGCATAATTCAGGCTCGCATCCACCTGAATATCCTCCAGCGGTACCACCGCGATTCGTCGGCTATACACTTCCTCAACTGAGACACGTGAAAGGTATCATGAATCTGTTTCAGCTCCTCAGGTAGCTCCAACCGATAAGCTACCCTGCCCACCCTCGCGGTCACCCTAAATGGCCTGATATACCGGGGCCCCAGCTTGCCCCTCTTCCTGAATCGGATCACTCCTTTCCAAGGAGACACTTTCAGGAGTACGAAGTCTCCCACTTGGAACTCAAGCTCGGATCGTCGTCTATCCGCATAAATCTTCTGACGACCCTGAGCCATCAATAACCTCTGTCTAACCTGCTGTATCTGCTCTGTCGTCTGAAGCACTATCTCAGTGCTACCCATCACACGCTGTCCTACCTCTCCCCAGCAAATGGGAGTCTGACACCTCCTACCATACAACAACTCGAAGGGAGGCATACCAATACTCGAATGGTGGCTGTTGTTGTAGGAAAACTCAGCCAACGGCAAGTACGTGTCCCAACTTCCTCCGAAGTCCAACACACATGCTCGAAGCATGTCCTCGAGTGTCTGAATCGTCTGCTCACTCTGTCCGTCCGTCTGGGGGTGGTAGGCGGTACTGAAATGCAACCTCGTACCCAACTCCTCGTGGAACTTCTTCCAGAACCTGGAAGTGAAACGTACATCTCGATCTGACACAATCGAGATCGGTACTCCATGACGCGATACCACCTCCCTCACATACAACTCTGCCAACCTCTCAGCAGAAGAGCTCTCACTGATAGCAAGAAAATACGCGCTCTTCGTCAGCCGGTCGACGAACACCCAAATTGCATCGACACCCCTCGCGGTCCTCGACAATTTGGTGATGAAATCCATGGAAATCTGTTCCCACTTCCACTGGGGAACCTGAAGCGGCTGCAACTTGCCATGCGGACGCTGGTGCTCGGCCTTAACCTTGCGACAGGTCAAGCACCTCTCGACAAACCACGCGACATCCCTTTTCATACAGGGCCACCAATAATCTTTCTTCAGGTCCAAATACTTCTTAGTGGCCCCGGGATGGATCGAGAACCTCGATCTATGCGCCTCCTCCATCAGAATGGTACGTGCCCCGCCTGCATACGACACCCAAATCTGACCTTGAATGGTCATCAGCCCTCGACTACCGGTAACGAACTCGGACACCTGCCCAATCACCCTCTCCCTCTTGCGGTTCTCCGGTATCACGGCCTCTGCCTGGGCCTCCCGAATGGTGTCCAACACCGGAGTCATCACTGTCAGTCGCATGCAAATGTCTCGAATCGGGGCACTCTCCGCCCTACGGCTCAGGGCGTCAGCTACGACATTAGCTTTTCCCGGGTGGTACAGGATCTCACAATCGTAATCCTTTACCACGTCCAACCATCTCCTCTGGCGCATATTCAGATTGGGCTGATCCATCAAATACTTCAAGCTCTTGTGGTCCGTGTATATGGTACACCGAACCCCATATAAATAATGACGCCATATCTTGAGGGCAAACACCACTGCCCCCAACTCCAGATCGTGGGTGGGATACCTCGTCTCATGAGGCTTCAGCTGCCTCGATGCATACGCTATCACATGCCCTCTCTGCATAAGCACCGCACCCAACCCTGATATCGATGCGTCACAATACACCACAAAATCCTCCATCCCTTCCGGGAGGGCTAACACAGGGGCTTCGCATAACTTCTGGCGAAGTGTCTCAAACGAGGTCTGCTGCTCCGGACCCCATGAAAAAGCAACACCCTTCCGGGTCAACCTGGTGAAAGGCACGGCGATCTTGGAGAAATCTATGATAAATCTCCGATAGTAACCGGCCAATCCTAGGAAACTCCTGATCTCGGTGGGAGATCTCGGCACCTCCCATCCTGGTTGACGAGATGCCCTAAGAACTGGACCTCCCGTAACCAGAACTCGCACTTGGAGAATTTGGCATAAAGCCTCTCCGTCCTTAATACCCCGAGGATCTCTCTCAAATGCTCCTCGTGCTGCTCTCTAGATCTCGAATACACCAGTATATCGTCGATGAACACGATCACCGAACGATCCAACATCGGTCTACATACCCTATTCATGAGATCCATGAACGCTGCTGGTGCATTGGTGAGCCCGAAAGGCATCACCACGAACTCGTAATGCCCATAACGAGTCCTGAACGCCGTCTTCTGGATATCCTCACCGCACACTCTCATCTGATGATATGTAGACCTCAGATCAATCTTGGAGAACCAAGACACTCCCTATAACTGATCGAACAAATCGTCGATCCTCGGTAATGGGTAACGGTTCTTGACCGTCAACTTGTTCAACTCCCGGTAATCAATACACATCCGGTGTGAACCATCCTTTTTCTTGACAAAAAGGATCGGTGCTCCCCAAGGGGAACTACTCGGTCTAATAAACCCCTTCCCCAGCAGCTCCTGAAGTTGCGAGGATAACTCCTGCATCTCTGGCGGCGCAAGGCGATAAGGCGCCTTGGCGATAGGCGCTGCCCCCAGAACCAAATCGATGCGGAACTCTACCTGCCTCTCGGGAGGCACACCCGACAACTCCTCGGGAAACACATCTGGGAACTCACGCACTATCGGAACGTCATCCATCGAACTTGGCCTCCCAGCGGCCTCTCGTGCGTCCATCACATAGGCTACAAACCCGCTGCAGCCCTGCTGTAAACTCTGTCTCGCTCTGGCAGCCAAACAAATCGCCGACCCACATCGGGTACCCTCGCCGTACACCGTAAGTACTCCCCCGCTAGGGTCTCGTATCGTCACCAACTATCGCTCGCAGTCTATAACAGCCCCAAATCGGCTCAACCAATCCATGCCCACTATGACACACACGTCCCCCATCGCTATCGGGACCAGATCTATCGGGAACTCAACACCGAAGATCTCGAGTACACATCCTCGTATCATATCCGTAGCATACACCGCTCGCTCGTCAGCTATGGAAACTCGCAGAGGTCGACTCAACGCCTCTCGTCTACTACTGATGTGTCGACTAAACGCTATTGACACAAATGATCGACTCGCACCCGAGTCAAATAACACTAAGGCAGGTACATAACTCACAAGAAAAGTACCTACGCATATCATCATATAAGCACAATATCTCATCTCAGCATAAATAAATAAGAATACATACCAGCCACTACGTCGGGCGCTGCGCGGACCTCCTCCGCTGTCAACTAGAAAGCTCTCCCGCGAGCCTTCAGTGCCTCGGCCTTCGCTGGCCGAACCTCGGTAAACCTAGCAGCAGGGGCAGATCCATGTGCTGATCCCTGATGTAACTGCGGGCACTCGGCCTTCCGATGGCCAGTCTGGTTGCAATGAAAGCAAACCATAAATCCCTTGGGGCAATCCTTGGCGATATGCCCCTCCTTGCCACATTTATAGCAAGCACCTGATCGACATACCCCATCATGTCCCTTGCCGCACTTCCCACAAGTGCGGCCCTTCTGGCCTCCAGATCTCGTATCAGCGGACTTTGCCCGCTTGGCTGCCGGCTGAGACTGTGCCGGCCACCGATCCATCCTCTGAGACTCGGCCTCCTCCCTGGCCTGAGTCTCCAACTCAATCTCCCTCTTCCGGGAATTTGCCTGAAGCTCAGCAAATGTCTGGTAAGTCGAGTTCGACACGAACTCCCGAATATCCCTCCTCAAAACGCCCAAATACCGGCTCATGCGTGCCTGCTCAGTAGACACCTGCTCAGGGCAGAACATCGCCCTCTCATGAAACTTCCTGGTAACTACAGTAACCGAATCAGTACCCTGCTTGAGGGTCAAGAACTCCTGAACCAACCGTTCCCTCTCCACCGGGGGAACATACTCGTCTCTGAACATGGTGGTGAACCTCTCCCAGGTCACCGCTGAAATCTCTGCAAGAGTGAAGTTCGCCGTCACGAACTTCCACCAATCCTTCGCTCCCAAGCGAAGCTGGTTCAACGCGAACCGTACCCTCAGATGCTCCGGACATGAACACGTGTAGATGCATCCCTCGATATCAGAAATCCATCTCATCGCAGCGATCCTGCGTCCCGTCAAACTCTGGTGGCTTCGTGTTGCTGAACTCTCGAAGCAACAACGAGTCACCTCCCTGAGGTCTGGCAGCAGCTACAGCTGCAGTAGCTGCAACAGCCGCAGCCTCAGTCACTGCTGCGTACCGCTCATCAAAAGTCTCAATCAATGTGGTCTTGATAGACCCAAACATCTCCGGAATCTCGGCTCGAATCGCCGCTGCCACCTCATCGTGGATCATCTGACGAAGCTCCTCGTTACTCACGCCACTCGGCTCAGGTCTGTGACGTGTCCCAACCATGATGTCTCTGAAATACAACATAAAAATATCAGAGACTCGCTCGAGCATACTTGCACTCGATAACTCAACCCTACTTGTTCCTTAGTACCCAAAGGATTCTTACTTAGAGTGCACACTGCTCCGGTGTCTTCAGTAGTACGGGCCCTATACTACCGTCCACACCGCATCAGTATTCACCCTAACTCCTCCTCCTTGGATACCATATCACAAGTACTTTATATCTCACTGGCATAGGCTACCCTTGGTAGACTCCTCATCAGCTCCTCACTGCTACCTACTCGCTCTCAAGCATCACATAGCAGCAAAATCCTTCCTAGGCTAAGGCATCACAAAATCAGGCCACTCTAGTCCTAATATGAATACCTAGCCAACTCTATCATGCATATCATATCATAACATATCTCATAACACATAATGTAAGGGTATTTTGGGAAATCACCGTTCAGGCGTTGGCTGATCGTACACACTGCTTCCTTCTGCCTTTCTCAAAATCTTTTACTCTCTTAAAAAAAATTGTTTATTTTATGAAAACTTTCTCAATTCCTCAGTTTGAGTTCAGATTCATCCGAAGATGCACCCGAATCCATCAAACCAAGGCTCTGATACCAACTTGTAACAACGTAAATTTCCAAAACAATTTTTCATTTTTAAATCATACTTTCAATCACACGATAATCACAAAACATAATGTATCCATTGTGTCATAATAAAACATGTCCCGGAATCTCAATAACATAAACTCTATAAGTATGTACGGATCATGCCGGCGCCTTCCCGCGATCATCACTAGTACCTGAAACACATAATATAACAACTGTAAGCATAAATGCTTAGTGAGTTCCCCAAGATACCACATACAACACATACGCCTTTCCAGGCCATAACTCTGTAGGATCTTCCGATCCATGTGTCTCAGGGGACATCCGTCCCGAATCCCGGTAGACCTTCCGGTCCTACCCGTATCGACCTTCCGGTCCGTAACCACTTGACCTTCCGGTCCATATCATCTTGACCTTCCGGTCCATATCATCTTGACCTTCCGGTCCTTATCGTACATAACATACATAACACATACATATCACATAACAACATACAACTCATATATCTCATAGCATATAAGACCTTCCGGTCACACATAGGTACCCTTCCAGGTACAGTATAATGAGAAGACTCACCTCAATGAAGTCGGATAAACTTTCGTGCTCAACGTCCCGACTTAGCCTCCTCCTATTATTCAAATAACATCCCTTATCAATATTCTCTCGTGATCTCATCTCTACAGATTGGGTAGAAGGCCATTCTACCCTTCCCTGAACTCTCTTGAATCAGTCTTGACCAGAACCCTAAGGTCAACGAAAGTCAACGGTCAAACTTTGACCCGACTCGTCGAGTGCACAAGGGCGACTCGGCGAGTCCATGCGAGTCCTCTGAATCCTTTCAGCCTCTCTTGGCTCGTCGAGTCATCCTTCCACTCGACGGGTTACACCTGTCACGAATCGCGGGGCAACCACGACTCGACTCGTCGAGTCCACTTATGGACTCGGCGAGTTGCTCCCATAACAACTCTCAAATGACCTTCTGAGGTCAGATCTGCTTCTCTAAACTATAGATCTGGCCTTCAAGTGCTCAAAGGTCACGTAAAGGTGCAACCTTTACGTGCATGCAACCCACATCAAGTCATAAATGGAGAAATAACTCTAAAAATGGCAACCTAGTCTCCAATCCTCCATGAACAAGCATAAAGCAGGCCCTGAGAATTAGGGTTTCACTTAACAGCGCGGACTCGCCGAGTCCACGCATCGACTCGTCGAGTCCTTCATTAAATCAGACCATAAATGCGCGATCCCACTCGGCGAGTCTGAGCGCCTACTCGCCGAGTCCCTCTCTAAAATTCAATATAAATACTTAAAATAATATACCTGGGAATCCGGATGTTACATGTGAAACCATTAGGGTATAGATGGATCTTCGTACGAAAAAGAAATGACAAATATGATATTTAATCAGCTTTAGATATTTAATGCAACTACTTTTAGATATTTAATCAGCTTGGCAGTGTCTAAAAATTTAGAGATGCGTATTATGGATGTTGTTACAGCTTACTTGTATGGATCACTTGGTAGTGATATCTATATGAAAATCCATGAAGGATTTAAAATGCATGAAGCATTAAGTGCAAAACCCAAATAAATGTGCTCTATAAAATTACAAAGATCTTTGTATGGGTTAAAGCAATCTGGGCGCATGTGGTACAATCGTTTAAGCGATTATTTGACAAGTAAAGGTTATAAAAATAACACTATTTGTCCATGTGTATTTATTAAGAAAACATCATCTGGGTATGTGATCATAGCGGTCTATGTTGATGGTTTAAACATCATTGGAACAAATAAAGAAATCCTTGAAGTGACTAAACTTTTAAAGAAGAATTGGAAATGAAATATCTTGGAAAAACCAAATATTATCTTGGTTTGCAGATTGAACATATGACTAACGGAATACTTGTGCATCAATCAAATTACACATAAAGAGTCTTGAGATGTTTCAATATGGACAATGCCAATCCTTTAAGCACTCCAATGGTTGTTAGATCATTAAATATTGACAAGGATTCATTTCGTCCATCCGAAGAAGATGAAGAAGTCCTTGGTCCAGAAGTACCATACCTTAATGCAATTGGAGCTCTTATGTATCTTACCAATTATACTAGACCTGACATTTCTTTCGTTGTAAACTTGCTAGCAAGGTTCAGTTCATCCCCAACAAAAAAAATTTGAATGGGATTAAGCATATTTTTTGATACCTTCGAGGAACTAGTGATTTAGGGTTATTTTATCCTAACAATTCAAAACAGGGCTTGATTGGTTATGCAGATGCAGGCTATTTGTCTGACCCTCATAAAGCTAGATCTCAAACTATATACGTATTTATGAATGAAGGTACTGAAGTTTCATGGCGTTCTCGAAAGCAAAAACTTGTTGCCACATCCTCGAATCATGTGAAGTAATTGCACTAAATGAAGCTAGTAGAGAATGTACATGGTTAAGATCGATGACACAACTAGTTTTAACTTCATGTGGACTTGAAAAGGATATAGGTCCAACTTTAATTTATGAAGATAACTCAGCATGTGTCACTCAAATGAAAGAAGGATATATCAAGAGAGATAGGACAAAACATATACCTCCAAAGTTTTTTGAATACACTCAAGAGCTTATAAAGAACCATCAAGTTGAAATCAAATATGTTCAATCCAGCAACAATGCAGCAGAACTTTTTACGAAGGCACTTCCTACTGCAATCTTCAGGAAACATGTCAATGGCATTGGAATGCGACATGTGCATAGAATATAATGTAAACAGATGTCTAAATGAGGGGGAGTCAACTATACACTGCACTGTTTTTCCCCTCGCTAAAGTTTTTTCCCACCGAGTTTTCTTTAGCAAGGTTTTTAATGAGGAAGTACATCAAAGTTGAACTCTAAATTTGAAATGATGTCATCCAATGGGGAGTGTTGTGAATAATCGGTGGATGACATAATAATTGGTGAATGGTAAATTAGTCAAGATTTTTAACTAGTTACAATTATATTTAGATTATGAATAGTGAAATTTGTAGTATAAATACACCTCCATTGTAAAGGGTGAAATACACCTAAAGTTACACTTTCATAAGTGATATCACTTTCATATTCTCTCTAAATATTCTTTCTTCTTAATTAAAGTTCTTATCAAGGTTACTAGTTTGGTTTGGTTTAAAGTTACATTAATTATGCTTAATTTATAACAAAAAAAATAGCTTATAGCAAGGAGCTAAAGGAAAATTACGAAGAAACTATATCTAATTGAGGGTTACAGAGCCAACGTTACCAAAACATTTTGCACTTCTTATGTCTATTACAAATTCAAAAGAAAGAAAAATATATGATATCATAAAAATAACATCATTCTTGGTTTCTCCATTCCAAAAATTATCTTCTTCCTAAAGTTCCAAAATACCCGAAAAGAAGACATAATAACCGCATCAAAAATCTTCTTTTCCCAGTAGACAAAGTAGAAGAATTCGCCCACGTAATGAAAGAGTCGATCGAATGAACTAAAAGCAATAAGACTTGTGATACGTCTTATATGAATTGATAAGCACTACTTCAAGCGAGTGCAAGCTCCTTAAGCATTAACCAGAGAGATAAAGAAGCTGTGTTCTGAAGCTATCTGATTCCATTATGCCATAAGGCTTAAATACGAGTTCAAACAGAGAGAGAAAACATACTCCAATACTTATTAAAACAAACTAAATACCCATCTACTACTATTTAAAATAAACATTATCTCAACCTAACATATAATCCTCTTGCCAGCTTGGTTTAGTTGTTATCCTCCGTGATGGTATCCTAACCTTAGTTGGCGTAACATTCTCTATTCCTTCAAAAATCACATTGTCCTTAAGGTGGTAGTTCAGACAGGCAAGCTTGAAGTCATCAACCCATTCATGTGTTGCATCTTTAGGTGAACTTCACGTACATTGCACCAACACCTGCTGCGCCATCTTCCCATTTCGCAACACAGCCCGAGACCCACAAACCGCCAATGGTTGTTCAAGGGGCTGACCCTCATCCACTTCCTCCAGTAAAGGTGAAATCACCACGCCATCATCACCTGTAAATGGCTTAAGAATGGATACGTGAAAAACGAGATGTATCTTGCTTGTTTTCGACGGTGCGATCCGATACGCCACCTTTCCAATTCACTCGAGAACTTCAAATAGCCCATAATAACGTTTGGAAAACTTATTAGAGAAGTGTTTGGCGAGTGAAATTTGTCGATACGGTTGCAGTTTGACTAACACCTTGCTCCATATGATGATGAGCTACCAATAGTTCAACCGTTGTCACCACCTTAGAAGTTCCAGGAGGGTACGGTATCAAGGATGGCGGTAACTTTCCATAAAAAACTTGATAGGGAGACATCTGAATACTACTATGGTAAGTAGTATTATAGCAAAACTTTGCCCATGGCAGAACACACACCCACTATTGTGGATTATCCATCACCATAGCTCTTAGATATTGCTTAATGCCCTAGTTGATTACCTCTGTCTATCCGTCAGTTTGCAGGTGATACGCGGCGATATAATTTAATGTTGTACCACTAAGACTTAGCAATTGTTTCCAGAATTTGCTAACAAAAATAGGAGCACGATCAAACACCACTTTCTTAGGAAACCCATGACGCTTCACTACTATTTCCATGAAGACCTCCGCCACTTTAACCGCATTGTAGCTAGTTGGAAGAGTACCAAAGTGTGCATATTTGGTTAGTTGGTCAACCACGACTAAAATTGCAATGCTCCCTTTAGAGGTTTGTAATCCTGTTATGAAATCCATTGAGGTATCCTCCCACACCGCCTCTAGAATTGGTAATGGTTGCAAATATCCTCCAGGTGCATGTGTCGAATATTTGGTTTGTTGACAAACCAAACACCTTTTGATAAACTCCTTAACCGACTTCCTTATTCCCTTCGATTAAAATAACGTAGATAGACCAAACAATATTTTTTTGGTTCCACCATGACCAACACTCGGGGTTTCGTACAACTCCCTCAAAAGTGTCATTTTTAGTTTTGAGTCAACAGCCACATAATACCGATTTTTAAACAGCAAAACTCCATTGTCCCGTTAAAAAGCCTTCAAATATCTCTCATATGTCAAGTCTTTGGTGCAACTCGCACATCTCCTCCAACTCACTATTTTCCTATTTCAAATCCGCAATGAGACCAACCACTGGGTGACTTAATGTCATGAGGGCTGCAATCACTAATTCTTCATCCTCATGCAACCGAGAGAGAGTGTCGGCAGCTAGGTTTGTTGAATCGGGTTTATATTAAATCACGAAGTTAAAACCCATTGATTTCCTCACATATTTCTATTGTATAAGCATTTTTATCACTTGGTGCATGAGCTCCTAATGCTTTTATGGTCGGTTATGTTCACGAATAGCCTCCCAAGCAAGTAATGACGCCACTTAGAAACGGATTATACTATTGCAAGGAGTTCTTTCTGATAGGTTGTAGCCACCCGCATACGAGGCCTAAGTTTGCAACTAAAAATAGCTCATAGGTCGCCCATTTTGTATCAAAACTACTACAATTCCTTCCGCCAAGGCGTCTGCTTCTACGATAAAAGTTTCTTCAAAATTTGGAAGACATAAAATCAGGGGTGTAGACAATTGTTGCTTAAGGTTGGTGAAGGCTGTCATTCCCTTGTTTCCTCACTTGAAGCTATCCTTTTGTAACAGGTATGTCAAAGGCAAAGATATCGTCCCTTACCCTTTGATGAAATGGTGATAGTACCCGACGAGTCCCAAAAAGCCCCGAACTTGACGTTGAGTCTTGGGTGTTGGCCTATCTGCCACCGCCGAGACCTTCTTTGGGTCCACCTCCACTCCCTTTGTCACACCCCCGAACCAGAACGACGGAAACGTCCGAGGGTGGATGATGTCATTGCACAATATCATAACAATTGAATATAAATTAATCATAGCAACACAAACATCATACATTAAGATTACAAGTTTACACTGTTTACAAATGTCGCTTGCTCAAAAGTTAAATACAAATACTGAAAAGTAGAAAACATGATGCAGCGCCACCTACCCTCAAAATGTTTGGATACCTGTTTACTGGTTTCCTGATAATACAAGTGATTTTGAAAAGTGTCAACAATTAAGTTGGTGAGTTCATAAGCATTTTGTATGAGAAAGATTTGTAACAATTTCGGGTAAAATGATTTTTTGTATACTTCTAGAAAATCCAATATTTTTTTTAAAGAAAACGACTTGTAAGCTTTATAGTCAAAACTAAAATGTATGTATTTCCTTTGTATCTTTTCCATGTAAAATGAATATGTATGTGTCCATAAAATCCAATATTTTCTTAATTATGAAGTGTAGTCTTAAACCCTAAGACCAAAAATGTAAGTTATGTTGTACTGAGAAATAGTATGTAATTTTATCTTTTTATAAAACTAATGAAGAGTAAGTTACTCTATAAACCAAGTTGTCTTGTTAATCCCTATGTGCATTATTATAACCATGCTGATATGACTGATATGCCTGAACGACGTTCTTCAGGCATCGGAACTGGTAGACTTTTGTCACCCTAGACTTGTCGGTCTAACTGTAGCGAACAACTAAGGTGTGGGGTTGTCAATCCTGTATAGATCTATACACAACTATCTCGCTCTTCCTCAAGGAGACTTTGGTTATAATGCGGGACTTAAGGTGTACACTAGGTAGGTAAGATGAAGTGAACGTCTCACAAGAACATCAACAGATTTACATGAACTATGACTCCTTTTTCTTATGAAATAATTATACCTTTGAAAAATTATATGGTTCTTCTGAAATGAAACTGTGGTTTTGTGACTCTCAAACTATACCAATTATAGTTTAACTTGTATGTTTGTTGAGACTATTTATATAATCTTTCATATAAATATAAAGTTGTAATCTTGTCTAGAGTCAAATTATGTAATCAAAATATGATGTCTTTGGGTTGTAACCCACAAAAATAGTAAATAACTATATTGTAACCATTTTTGCTAGAAAAGCTATCTTTTAGTAAGAAGTTTCCAAAACTTTGTAGTTTTACAAATAATTTTTTCCTGATGATATTTGTAACATATAATGAGTTATGTTTTTGGTTAACTTTGCATATCAAAACTAATTTATCCTAAATATTGTATAAAAGTAGTGATAATCCTAACTTGAGAAAATAATGGTCTATAATTCAACATCAAGAAGTAATAACAAGTATTTATGTAGTAAATCAATTTTTACTTGTATTCCCCCCCCTCCTAAAAACAAGAAAAAGCTTGAAAATATGGGGGTATAAACTCACCTTGAGTGGTTTTGTGGTTTGCTTGAACTGATGATGAGAAGATTTCCAAGCCTAAACTCTTGGATGGTGTGGATGAGCTTCTTGGAAATGTTATTATCCTAAGTGTTTAACACATATTAATGTGTGTAAAAATGATGATACTAACATAAAAGGTATAAGAACACTAGGGTATCACGAAAATACTTACCAAAAAATCTAAGGATGAACTTGGAGCTTAAGACCCTTTGAAACTTGGAAAGGAATTCTTGAGAGAAAAGAGAGGTTCACAGAAAGCAAAATGAAGAAATGGTAGGGTTTGGAGAAGGTGATTTCGACCTTAATATGATGAAAATAAGTGATTAGACTTTTTCTTAGATACTTGCTGGATAATAAGTTTATTCGTTGGGGTTTACTTAGGATACTGTTATCTTATTGGAAATGGGGTGAACTATCCTATCATAAAGTCAAACCTTATCTTCTTAATCCCATCTAAATCACTCTAGGAAGGATCGCCTTGGAGTTTTCGTCCATAAAGAAGGTGATTTCGGTCTAGGCATGACTGAAATCCCTTGGTACACACCCATCCTTGATGATTTTGGTTCTAAAGTGCAACAAACAAGTGATTTCGGTCCTATATTGATGAGTTTTCGGCCTTAATGGGCCATAAACTAGAGATTTCAGTCTTGTGGTGATCCCATGGATGTGTTTTCCGTCTTAGGTAATAGAAATCAGAAAGATGATGGCCTTAAAAATCGAGAATTCAAGGTCATGGCATAAATACATGTTTTTATGTCAAAACCATTTGATTCTTGTTTGACTTACATTGACTTTTCAAGGTTTATTTCAACATGAATTTCCAAGTGTATATTCTCTTTAATCATACAAATGGTGTTCTCTTGGCTTTCAATAAACATTATTGCATCAAAGTTACATAGACATACATTGTGGATACACTTATACACAATACCCCTTAGACTTGGTTTGACCCAAAATTTTCTAGTTGTCACACCCTTACTCGATATAACATGCCCATGGTACTCGAGTGTTGCAGCCCCGAACACGCATTTCAATATTTTCACATAGAATTTGTGTTCCTGCAAGCATTCAAACACAAGTTGCAAATGTTCCACATGGGCTGGCAATGTGGAACTATAAGCAAGTATGTCGTCAAAAAAAACTATCATGATTTTCGTAAATAAGGAGAAAATAATCAATTCATGGTTGCTTGAAACGTGGTGGGGGCATTGGTCAACCCGAAGGGCATGACCAAGAGCTCATAGTGCCCATCATGGGTGTGAAAGGTTGTTTTGTAGGCATACCGTTCATACACCCATATCTGATGGTACCCGACTCGTAGATCTAGCTTAGTAAAAATGGTGGCGCTTCCCAACTCATCGAACATTTCATCCATCGTTTGAATAGAGAACTTGTCCTTTACCGTTACTGCGTTTAAAGCCTGCTAGTCAACACAAAACCGGTAAGTCCCATCCTTCTTTTTAACCAGTAAAATTGGTGATGAGAAGGGGCTGTGACTGAAAATGATGATACCCTGCGTAAGCATGTCGGCTACCAATTTTTCCATTTCTCCTTTTTGGTGGTGGGGATAACGATATGGGCGAACATTCACAGGTTTGTGTTTGGGTATATTTGGATACGATGGTCAAAAATTCTATGAGGGGGTAAAGTGGTTAGTACCTCGAATAAAGTAGTAAACTGAATAAGTAACCTATCAATGCTAGGATGTACCGGTTCGACAGGGGCTGGTACCACTTTGCCTATAGCTTTCTCCACTGTCATGTCGTGGAGCTCATACACTTTGTACACGTCCTCCGTTTCCAATAGGGCCTGCATGATATGAAGACTAATTTGTTTCACACATAGGGATTCATCTCCCTTGAGAATATGTTTCTTTCCCAATACTACAAATTCCATTGTTTGGTTAGCGTAGTCGTGTGTGACTTTACCCAACTTCTGCAGCCACTGTATTCTGAGGATCACATCGGCTCCCTTCATAGGAACCACGTAGAGATCGACAGCCACCGTCAAGCCTTGCATATGTAGTGACACCTATTCACAAATTTTTTCACATAATAATGATTCACTGCTGCCTATGTAGACTTTAAACAGTTTGGTAGGTCGGAGTGGGAGCTTTAGTTTTTACATCGTATCGGTTTGCACAAAGTTATGGGTGCTTCCATTGTTAATGAGCACGTGTATGTAATGCTCGATATGTTAGGTAAATGTTAATTAACTAAACTTATTCATTTGGACTCTTAGACCCAACTACGTTGGGTGTACATATGGTACGTCGGACGTACTCCGATGCATGCATGAGGCGGGCTGTCCCCCTGGTACGTTGGGCGTACCCATGCATACGCAGGGCGTACGCCAGTCAGGGGCAAATCCTAAAACAGTTCAAAATAGCCTAAAACAATCAAATGCAAAAACAACTCATTGTCTACTTCATAATAACCTAAAACAGTTCAAAATAGCTCAATAAGATATACTTTATATTGGTTGGAAATTATTATAAACATTTATCACTTGCAAACCATTTTAGGTAATAAATAATGACTTAAATGAAAAAAAAAATCAAATTATTAAAGTATTTTCGGAAAAAAAAGTTTATAATGGATTTCCAAATATAAAACCGAAAATACAAGATTTTTTTTAAATATGCCCTTAGGTGTATATATAGATATATCAAAAGTTGTCAAACGAATTAGGTTTAGCAAAACTATAGACACTTTACAAGTTTATATAGACTAGATGTCTATCCGTGTAAAGCGGCGTCGAAAAATACATTTTTTGGCGAATAGTTTCTTACTGGGTAATAATTATTAGTTATTATGTAATAAAAAATTATCACTTTTAAAGAAAATATTTGTGTTTATACCTTATGTTTATATTGTCTCTTTATACTATTGATGTAAATTAATTAATATTGGTGTCTAGTTAAAGAAATATAAATAAATTTATATAAATGAATTTTATATTTTAAAATTTTCATTTTGCTTCAAATTGAATTTTTTATATATATTTGATTTGTACAAAAAGCTTTGTAGTTTATGTCTCTTAAAATTCAAGACATGCCTAATATATTTTATAATATAGTATAAGATATTTTAATTTTATAACACTGCATTTATTAAAACAAATACGAAAATTATATTATTCCAAGTGTTTTCTTTTGGAGTTGATGGTCGAAGAGAATGGTGATGGATGATGAGGTAAGAAAATGCATCATCCTCCCCTTTTTTTCACAGACAAAATTGCTTTTTGGTCCACTCAAAATGGAATTTACTTCTTCGTCCATCTTATGTTGATTCTACTATTTTCACCATATATACTATATGTTATGATCCACTTAAAATAGAATCCACTTCCTAATCTTTTTGACATTTGTAATTATGTATTTAATAGCACTGCTTATCACCAACAAAGATGAACTTTAATTATAAAATGCCTAAACTACTCGCTATGAGCAAAGCAAACATAACAAATAAATATGTTATAAACTACCAATCTTCATTACGTAAATTCATTCAGAAACATGTTACAATATGGATCTGATAAGATATATAATAAATATGATTGTCATCAGGGCCGGTCCATTAGTTTTTACTATCCGGGGCGAAAATAGAATTTTATGCCCTTTTGTATATGTCGTACTATAAAGAAAACGTTTATATAAAAAAATCATTAAATCCTAAATGTAGTAAATTTTATAATCAAACAAATAATACAGAAAAAACCAATAAAAATCACCTGAAACGATATCTTCATGCATTTTTTGAAGCAAAACATCTTTTATTTTATAATAATCATATTTTATAAAATTTGGATGCCAAAAATTGCTGATCCATTCAATCTTTCTTATATAATGGTACTTTGTAGATACAATTTTAAGAGCTTCTATTTGAACAACTTCTTTTCTACTATAACCTCATAATAGAAGAAAATAGACATCTGCTTTTAAAACTAATTTCTACTAGGAACAATGAAATCAATTTATACAATTATATCTTTTGTTTCCTATAGAAAGTCCTAAACATAAGTTCAATAGAAAATTATATGCCTTTTGCTTCACATCTGATTAGAAAACAAAAGTTTAGAAATAAACTCTAGAAGACTAGAAATTTAATCTGAATCTACCACAAAAAGTCAAAATCAAACCTAAAGCAACAAAAATGTAATCGATTTTCACTCTTTTTACTCTAATCATCCTCCAGGCTCCAACAACCAGCAAACAGTACAACTCCTGAAACAACCAACCAAAACCATTTAAAACACATCAGATATTGGAATGAGAAAAATAACTGAATATGATATACCAGAATTCGGAAATCCAACTCACCCAACCCCAATTTAGAATTGAAAACCTCAAGCTTTTTCATATTTTTGTGGTATGTGCTTCGGAAATTAGAAAAAAAAAATCAAAATTAGAAACCAGTCAGAAATTAGAATGAGTAGTAGAGAAATTTAGTCAAAAATTAGAAGAAGTAGAGAAATTGGGTATAGTAGGTTTCAGGAGTTGGAATTAGAAAAGAAAACAGAACAAGAGATATGAGAATTCAAAAATCGAACTCAACCCAATTTAGAAATCAAAAACCTCATAGTTCTTCATATTTTCGGTGACTATGCTTCAGAAATCATATTACCAGGATTGTGGTTATGTGAAGTAAACAATGAGAAAGCAAAGAATCAGAATAAAGAAATTGAATGAGAAATAAAGAAATTATATGCAGTAGCTACTAGGTCTAAGAGAGAATTAGAGAAATTATAACGAGAAGGATCAGTTCTTCAGTCGATTAAAGATTCTGCTCCTCGATCTGGACAATGCGTTTTTCTAGATGACGATTGGCTTCTCAAGAAGATGCTTGCACGCTCAAGATGACGCCCCCAAACGTCTTTGAATTGAACCAGGACTAAACTTTGGGCCAAATTGTATATACAGTATTAATTACCGGATCAAATTTATGCCCCTTTTTCTTTGCTGCCCTGGGCTACGGCCCAACTCGCCCATGTATTGGGCCGGCCCTGATTGTCATATACATTTTATATGACAACTAGTTATTTATCAACAACTGATTCTGATACATTTTTTTTACCTTGGAATAAGGCTGATAATTGTTGGTACGAGTAAACCCAACATAAATTAAGCGGCCGTAAGATAAATTAAGTCAAAATGAGTGGCCATGGTATTGATATGAAATTCTTAATCTTACATTAAGATCTTACAATTTCATCTTAAAATTATATTTTTTGTTAGAGATATTATTTTAAATGTACGAATAAAATTATATATACGAATCATGATTGATTTTTGTTGGTTCATTTCACCTATCTAATGATTGATTTTCAATTTCTTTAAATAAATGAAAATTACAATTACACCCCTTAAATTTGCATAGAAGCTTCAACTAATTATTACTTATTTACTAAGTTTTAACTTTATATTCTTATCAATTTCTTGTATTAATTTATAATACTTTATATAAAATTTAAATGTACTTTTTTTAATCATTTGTTTAATTTCATAGTTTAAACGATGTACTCTAAACATATTGAAATTTGTAGTAAGTTCCCATAAATTTACATGAATGTTTTAGTTAATATATTTATTTATTAAAAGTTGGAAAATCTCCAAAAAAAAGTCATAGAAATTTACTTCAATTTACGAAAAAATCTCAAACTAAAATTTGTTTACAAAAAAACATAAATTACCAGTAAAAATAGCGATTTGACCATTTTTCCCGATTTACCGGTTTCAATACTTACATGTTTTATTAAAGTCCAATTATTTTACCCTAATTTACGAATAAGTCACAAACTAAAATTTAGTGATGATTTGACCATTTTCTCCATATAACATACATTTTATCGGTTTGATTGCTGACTTAGACACTTAGTCATTAAATTAGTTGATAAAATGGATACGATGAGTTATATAATCCTACATTTATTGTAAAAATTTTCATCTCATCGGCTCATTTATGACTATGTCTTTGGTCAGCAATGAAACCAATAAAATGTGTGTTTCCAGGAAAAATGGCAGTAAAAGTTGATGTCTATGAGATGTATATATTGAGTTACATAAGATTAGATAGACAATTTGAAATTACTTATAAACGTAAAAAATGACGCAATTTTGCTAGTTTATGTAATTATTACAGTCTTCGTTGCATGCTTTTTATATTCCAAAAAATATACAATACATAAGGATATCAAGTTTTATGGTAAACATAACATTATATAACTCAACATATCAATCTCATCAGCTCATTTAATGACTAGCCGTCCAAGTCAGCAATGAAACCGGTAAAATGTATGTTATATGGAGAAAAGGCCAAACATCACTAAATTTTAGTTTGGGAGTTATTTGTAAATTAGGGTAAAATAATAATACTTTAATGAAATAGGTAACTAATGAAACCGATAAACCGGGAAAAAGTGGTCAAATCGCTATTTTTACCTTTGATTCATGCTTTTTCGTAAACAAATTTTAATTTAGGATTTTGTTTTTCGTAAATTAGGATAAAATTTTATGATTTTTCTGAAATTTTCCTTGGTTTGAGTTTATACTCTCAATTACAGAATTGAATTTTGTTTGTATTTGCTTTTTCACTTTGATATTCATGACATAGTGAATAGGATATTGGGTTTAATATAAAAATATCTTTTTTATATATTTTTCTTATATCAATTTGGTATATATTTGATTTGGTAGTATGATAAACATATCGTAAATAGTAAATGTAGAAATGGAATATATATATATATATATATATATATATATATATATATATATATATATATATATATAAATAAACATATCGTAAATCGTAAATGTAGAAATGGAATATATATATATATATATATATATATATATATATATATATATATATATATATATATATATAGTGATTAGTAAATTGATTTTCGGAATCTAGTTGGACTTAGAGTGCTTATCTTGTAAGTCTTTACGAATTGGACTTTTGAAAGTGTGGAATTTGGTAGGATTGAACGTATTAGGTAAAAATCCATTTTCTTGAATGAAGTGGATTGGGAAGGGAATGCAAATAGGATAGGTTTGCGAAAGACCATTGGTTAAAGCCCTTAAGGTTAGTGTTCGATGTTTGATGGCCTTAACTTTCCAGTTGCAAATTGTAAGCGTAAAGAGGCTAATCCTAATTAGGATATGCTGAGCTTGACTAAAAGTACGATGAAGGGTCAGAGCTGCGGGAAAGAACTCGACTAAAATAACTCGCTTTCAATGACTAAAAGGTTGTCCCTACAGTGGAGAGCGATATATATATATATATATATATATATATATGATTAGGTTATTGTATTCTAATTAATTATGTGTGGATGTAGGGATGAATGTAGACCAATGATTTTAGTTATTTTAAGTAATGATTTACCTATTTATAAATTAGGAGAAAAATGTTTAAATTAGGAAACACATGTTTAATTAATGAAAATTTCGGATTTTAAGGGATATTGATTCTTTTAATTTTGAATTCTGATTTTTTTTAATTAATTCATTTTTAATTCTAACATAATTTTTAATTTTACTCGATTTTATTCTTTTAGAATGCAATTATGTTAGAACGATATTTTATGAAAATGCCAGAATATATTCTGATAGAGTACATATTTTTATTGAAGTAACTTCTTATAGAAAAACAACATTCTTGAACCTTCAGTTGAAATATAACATGACCTTTATATATTCAAACATTGTAATGAAAATATAGATTAATATATATATTCTTACAGAATAATAGTCTAAATAGCATCCTTAAATATACAATTATTGAACAAATACGTTTGATTACTAAAATTAATTAATAGTTAACATTAAAAATTTACCTTATTTAATTAATTCTTAAACTATCTTGCCTAAATTAAAGGGATTAATTAAAGATTTATTTAATTACTAAAATTAATTAATATATAACATTAAAAATTAACCTTATTTAGGTTTTGAAATGATTGGCTCACATTGATTTTTACATCCATACAATAATTAGTTAGAATACTTGAACCTAGCTATCTCTCTCTCTCTCTCTCTCTCCCTCTCTCTCTCTCTCTATATATATATATATATATATATATATATATATATATATATATATTACAATTCATTTAGTTTAAAACAACATTGACGATTATAAAGATTGCGTAAATACGTCTCGTATATGTTTATTTTATCGTTATACAAAGTAGTCTATTCTTTTGCACAATCATGTCTAAAATGATGGCAATATGGTGAAACCGTAGGCACCAGGTATCTTCCTGTCGATGTAACTTTGACGTAATAAGGATGCACATATACGATATTATTAACCAACATTCAAATTCAGTGTGTTGTAATTATTATTCCAATATACGGTTCCAAACGTATCGATATATTCTAGCTCGTAAGTCGTCAACTCTTCAATTAACTGATATCAAATATCACGCCATTCATCTTGTTCTAAATCGAGACATAAATGTATAGCTCGAAATCCATAATTTCCATAAGGGATTACATCTTGTACATGCGTGATGTACGGAAGAAATATATCTTGGAAATTGATTAATATATGAATGTTGAGGATATTTGTTATATGCATAACTACTATGTCTTGCCGGTTCTTGGTACTTAGGAATATCTCGCTTGACATTTTTTGTTGGGAGCGAACAAGAATGTCTATTTTGTTTGTCGGGTTTTAAATGTGGATTGAACATGTGCCGAAAACATGTCAGCAGTATAGGGGGTACCTATCCCGACGACTTTTTCCACTTCCAGGGACGAGGCTTTGCCGACGACATTTTATCTACAACTTGTCGTCGGTATAGGCTATCCTGACTACTTGTCGTCATCATAGGGTTAAAGGAAGTCGTTGTCATAAGGATCGATTCTTGTAGTGATACAAAATAATGCTCAACCTTAATAAAAATTAAATATAATTATATCGTTTTTTAGTTTACGATAAATAATACCAATTCCATGTATATGTCAATAAAAACTCAAGTCAATGAAATTAGTTTATATAAATTACGGAAAATAAATTAGTAAAAGAATAAAATCAAAATTAATACTAATAAAATAAAATCAAAATTTACAAAAGTTAAAGGTATATAATCTAACTTTTGTATAAATAAAAAGGGTTTAAATGGAAATTCATATAATCCGTTATATATATATATATATATATATATATATATATATATATATATATATATATATATATATATATATATATATATATATATATATCATTAAAGATTCACATGCGGTTATATTATGTAAGATTCACATGTGATTATATAATTTGATATTCACTTGTGATTGTATCTTTTAAGATTCAAATATGAAATTCACAAGAAAACTTGAAAAAATAATTAAGGAAAAACACTCATACAAAATGCATGTGTGCATATAGACGTAATTTATATATGATTTACTTGTGATATACATGTGAATCACATGTGATTCATATGTGAATTACATGTGATTTACATGTAATTCATATGTGATTCACTTGTGATTTACATGTGATTCATATGTGATTCACTTGTGATTCACATATGAATCATATGTGATTCATATGTGAATTACATGTGATTTACATGTCGATCACATGTAATTAATATGTGATTTACATGTGAATCACATGTAATTAATATGTGATTTAGATGTGAATCACATGTGATCTATATGTGAATTACCAATTTTCTTTTCAGCCTATTTGGGTCTATAAAACCATTGTTCTGTCACTATTACACTCCCATCTTTTATATTAGTAATATCTTGTGCATAATATGTAATTTATGGATCAAGACATCAAGTATCCAAGTAAGTTTTGATTTCGAAAACATAGACCAAACCGAAATACCTTGATTATAGCCACATATGGCTTCTTGTTTGGTCCTTCAGTATAAGGAACTAACAACATAAAATCCTCCTGTATATCCACAAAGATAGATGATACTTACATGAATAATTTATTCATGGTGCACAAGTTTAACATAAAAAATATCTATAAAATTACTATCTGACAGAATAACTGAACATATATATAGATCATAGTGTGTAGATATCAATTTAATCTAACAAAGACTCACTAAAGCAAATCAAAATCCTAGAAATCATGCTTCATAAACTTGAAGCATGTGTTTCATAATTCAAAAGTCCTACAATCTATTTAGATGCAGAAAAAACTGTAAAATGCTTCTCTATAGAACCGACATATACATTAGAATCTTAGTTAAGAAGAAAGAGGTTATTACTTTATAGGAAGGTCAATCCTAAACCCTAAAATCCTTCCATAGATTCTCATTAAGTTGCTTTATAATTCAAGAGTATGGCATCTATGTAAGAGAACATGAAGAATACTAAACCACATAATCGGAAACAAATGCAAAGAAATCTAAATTATCACATGAAAAAGCACACATAAGCTCATAAGAAAGGACATCGAATTTAAATGATTTATAATGATTCCTCATTGTGTTTCCTCTTTCCGGAAACCCTAACCACCGCGTCAATTGGTTTAGCGATTGGATAAGAAAATCGAACGTACCTATCTTGGATCGTATATTTTCTTTAAGCAATAGTCGTTAATGGAACTCAACATAAGATAGGTGATCTGAGGTACGGTGCGTGATGATCTATTCATCACTAAAATCTTGTTGTCATCGTCTGAATCAGAAGACGAAAAGGGATCATCCTTGACGTGTATCTTCTAAATCAACGATTCCGCCTTATAATCCTGTAGATACACCTTCAAACTGCGATGAAGGAGCAAGAGAATGAAATGAGGTGGTTAGGGGTGAGGATGAACTAGTGGAAGGATTTGGCGGTGACGTGCAGTAAAGCATGATGCGGTGGTGGCGGAGCAGGTGAAGGACAATCAGATTCACAACGAGAACCACAAAGAACCTAAAGAGAATCTGAAGCCACAGACATATCTAGAAATTAGATCTTAACACGATCTAATCTATCACCACAAACACCCTGACGAACATAATTAGAACTCCAGCCACAACGAACATGCTCTGAATAGATCTAGGATCAGAATGATGGATGTGAGAAAGGAAAGGGAGACTAGCGTTTGAGAAATCCTAGACTCCAGCGTAAGTCTTCGAAGCAGAAAACATAAAATGAAAAGAATGAAAGACGAATCAGTGTATGTGATTTAGGGGTGGTTATCGACGGATTTAGATGGTGGGATTTGGTGGTGGACGGAGATGTGGGATGAAGTAATGGTAGCAGGAAGGAGACGAAGAGGAAGAATATGGTTGAAACATGGAGGAAAAGGATGGAAATCAAGGAGGTATGATCGTCGAGGCAACCGATGAAAATCGGGAAGGTGGAGGGCGCCAATCAAGAAGGCGGAGGGCTCTGATCTAGAAATTAGAGGGATGCGAGAGAGAGAGAGAGAGAGAGAGAAGAATAATGAGAGAGTGAGAAGATTTCATAATATAAATTAGCTAATATAATTATTTGGAAATTATATTTTTAATGACTAATATGCCCTTGTGATCATTTTTAAAAAGACTAAAATACCATTAAATTTTTTCATAATTACAAAAATGCCATCTTTCATCTAGACCATTAAAATTTTTGATCTAACTTTCCAATTTTAGTTCTCGGGTTCTTGGGAAACCATAAGTTCTCAAATGATCCATCCTTTTTATATATATATATATATATATATATATATATATATATATATATATATATCGCACACAAATAATCCAAATACCTAAATCCATTTCATGGAACCAACCTTCCATCCCACGATCATCTCCTCATCCTCATCTATTTCTTTTGGTATTTAATAGTTTTGAATGAGCTCTTACCATGATCCAAATGATGGGTTTTATAAGTTATAAATCTATACATGAGGCGGAAAATTACTTAATTATTAAGTTTACATGCAACCTATTTGGATCTATGTTTTCTCTATTGATAGCAATAACTATGAACATCATGAACCCTAATGGTAACCTATTATAATCGAAATATACATAGGATTAGGGTTACATATCTCTTGATTATTGTAATAAATAATCACACCAATATCCTTCTTGAAAACCCTGGACACCAAACACCAAAAATTTAGTGTCTCTAATGGTTTGTACCCAAAACCCTAGAATAAAGATAAGAGAGAGGAGAGGGATGGGAATTTCATTCCTAAGCTTGTAGCTAAAAGTATGATCGAAAATAACGATCCAAGGGGTCCTATTTATAGTTTAGGTAACTATCAGACCAAACAAGGTTTTAATTGATTAATAATAGATTTAATCTCAATTCAAATTATTTCCTTATATGCAACCAGGAGGCTTCCAAAAACCCTAAGAACCCCACAAAAACCGTCCATGCCATGGAGGGTTCTAGAATTGCTTCTTTTGTTCAACTATTGAAAAATTACAATTCACCCCTTGCACCTTTAATTAATTCTGAATTAATTTCAGATTAATTCTGATTAATAAATAATTAATTCCAATTGATTTCTTATAAATTTATTAACCATATAAATTAAAAAATCAATTATTTAACTATTGATCTCATGTTAATTTATTGATCACATAACAAATTAACATATCAATTATCTATTCCCAATTAATGTATTAATCATATAATATATTAACAAATCATTTCCCGCTCTCTCCTAATATCATTTCTAGCTATTTCTGGTTATGAGGGCAACCTAAAAAGGACTTTACTTCTATTTTCATGTTTTTATCAATTTAGCTATGAGCTTAGACACCTTAATCTGTAACACTCAGCCAAATCATGTATTTCCATTCTTAACTCAAGTATTAAGTTATTGTGAAATTGGTCCTTATGCCTGGCGTACTTGGAGCATACGTTGGGTGTAAGTCATTAAAAATGACACGGATGTCTTTGAGTACGCATGGCGTACATAAGGAGTATGCAGGGCGTATATAAGGAGTATGCAGGGCGTACTCAGCTGAAGTGCAAACCATCAATCTAGGGTTTTGAGCCCTATTTAAACACCTTAACCTCCATAAACCCTTTCCATTCTCAACCTTCATCTCGCCAAACGACTCCCTTGAAACCCTAGCCCCATATTTGTGTCTTGTGAGCTAAAAAATGTGTTTTTGGGTGCTTTTGAAGGAAGAAGTTGGTAGTGTTGCTTGGAAAGCTTCAAGCATTGTAGAACTGAGATTTGCACCTCTCAAGCATTCTCCAGGATGTATAAAGTTTTGAACTTGGTGAATGATTTGTTAGATCTTGTTAGTCCTTAGTTTTATGTCCTTTTGCTCCATATTCTTAGTCTAGTTGAGTATGAGCTACTCCAGACCTCATGAGTAGCATTTTCAGACGTTTTTGTGTGCTTAGAATCATAAAAAATGAAATATTGATTCTTTCCTGTCACCCATGTAAGAGAAATGAAGCTTGGGGTTGTGTAATAAGTTAGGGTTTTGGTTTTGGGCACCTTCTAGTCATGAAAAGTCATAAATTTGGAAACTTAATGTTTTAGGATGATATTCAGGATTAGATTTGAGTTCTGGTCATAAGGTATTAAGGGAATAAGTACTTAATGAAGAAGTTGAACCTGGCTTAAGTACGCAGTGCATACCAAAGGAGTACGCATCACGTATAAAGTTGGAGTCATGTAATCTGGGAAGGAACTCTCTACGCCATGCGTATAGATGGAGTACGTAGTGCGTACTCAGCCTGATGTGGGACTTTGACTTTTGAATTTTGACTATTGACCATTGACTTTAACTAAGTTTGAATTTAGGTCATTTTGGGTAATTTGAATAGTATATTGAGATTGGATCCATGTTTATTGTATAGGTGACTTGTAGATACAATATTTGGAACAGTGATCAGTTCAACTATCTTTCAGACTATGAGGTGAGTTTTCCTCACTGTATTAGTGGGTCGAAGGCACCAATACCAACCCACTAGGTTATGTATCCGTGTATATAGGATGATGTTATGCTGGTTATATGATAGATTATTAGATCTATATGATTACCTGTACTTGCTGGATATGTGTTTATTTTTATCTGTTGCATATGTCGACATAGTGTGGTTAGGTTGAGGCAGTCCTGTTTTATGCTGAAGGCCAAGATATCCGGGGCAGTCCGAATAGGCTGTAGGCCCTGCGAGGCGGTCCAGTCAGGCCGAAGGTCCGGAGAGCACTCCAGATCGGTTGTAGGCCCTACAAGGTGGTCCAGTCAGGCTGCAGGCTCATATATGCATGTCGTTATCTGTTTGGTTGTGTGTGGTAGCTTGGGGGAACTCACTAAGCTTTAGTGGTGTGTGGAACCTTGATCGTGCACATCATCCTGGATTTTTATGTGTTTTATGATTTTGGGATACTCCGATTCATGATTGCGACTTTTGGAAACGTATTTTATAAAACTTATGGATTTTGGAATGGTTTTAAAAATGAAATTTTTTCCTTGATTTTCGGGATGTTACATAATCCAACAGTCTCCCACTTGGATAAGTCAATAACTATAGTTGCAAGTATAACTAAACAGTAAAGAGTGCTTTCCAAAGCCCTGCCAAGCTATGATCTAATCAGACATTGGCCTTAAGATAAGTGATCGGCTATTCCTTTGTTCTACAAGATATCGTATGGACATGGAACATGGATTAGAAGCAATCTCATAGTCCAAGATTATATTTCCCGATTTCCCGATTTATGACAACTGAATTTAGACTACTAATTTAACACATCAATTTAGTCCAGGCTTGGCCAAACACTTCAGATGTTGACAACAAATCATCGACGGGCCCAAAGATACCACTTTTCTTGTTAAGGCAAAAGGAACGAATAAATTTCGACTTATATACTTGTATGTTTTACTCACCAAATCATACAAGACACTACGTTATCATGTTACAAATGCGTTTTCGTAATAACAATGCATAACTGACTTGTAAAGTACAACTTATATATCTCTGTTCGAAGAAATAAGATATTATTGTCTTAGAATTATTGTGATAGAACCCATGAAGTAATTTTCTGAGCATGGGTTTATCCAATACTCAAAATTCCCATTTTTCTAAGTACTCATGAACATTGTAGCAATCTTATTGCAATATCTAATTCCCATAGACAATCTACAGTTCAATTCATGACAGTCTTAATTCACTACTTACTTCCAAAAGTATGACCGACTATGGAATTTGAATAATCAAATCATTCATGAAGTAAAAGATGCATAGTGAAACACAATAATAAACCAATTGACTATGGTATCATACTTTTGAATATAAATAAATCCTTATTGTATAATGTTTCGAGTAATCAACTAACTAATTGAATTAAATAACACCAGTCATGCCATGTTATGAACATGCATACTATATCTCACTATGGTCCTTCCTTTGTGAACAGATCGACTGGAAATTAATCCAATGATACTTATTTCAAAATTCCAAATTCTTATCACTATCCAAGATGTAGTGGAATTCGAACTTTACATGTATTGATCTCCTGTGATATCGAGATTCCAAAGTCTCAAAGACTAAATATTCGATGTTATAGAATATTCCCATGGAAACTTTGTTACTAGAAACAACTACATGATAATGAAGTCTCAATTTCAAGGTACGCTCCTTGAATACTTCTCTTGCATTAAATTTTCCAACTCACATGTAGATTTTATAAGCCTCTCCCATTATGGAAACATTTCCATATTTCCATATGACCATCAATTCTGACCAAGAATCATCTCAATCCAGAAACGTGTCACTGTGGTCCGTCCTAAATATAATACTTCTAACTGTCCACAAGCAACCAGTCATTGGTAAACCTTAGAATGTTCTTGACAATTTGTTTAATAACTCTAGTCAATTAAAATTCTAGTCCTTTTTCTCACAATGTTCAGAGCATTTGAAAATTAGAATAAGAAAATATTATAGCATACGTAATTGATCCTACATCTGAAGCACATAGGATTCGATTCATTATGTATCACATAAGGATTTGATATCTATTCAATCTCTTGCTATAATTTTTCCATATATCGGATGTCCTATGTTGAAACATTTCAACATAATATTTATATATGTCTTTGACTAAGTCCTATTAAACCATACCATCTAAACCTTAAGACTCAAAACGAAGCACGAGTGCGCTCTCCCTTAAGCGAAATAATTCCCAAACTTTGCAATTTGCAAATTTGAGACATTGTCTCTACGAACAATATTGTCAACATGAAATACATGCATAAAAATTGTGCTCCCACTAGCTTTGACATGTACCAAAAAATCAACTGGGCTTCAGAAATCATTACTCTTGACTTTCTTACAAAAGTATAGATTTTTATTATGCGATGCTTCGATAAGTCTCTAATTAGACTTCTTAAGCTTATACACCTTAATTGGATAACATATGTATATGTTTAAATCCTTCAATACTGACAAATATATCTCTTGAAAGTTCAATCAATTTTATGCCATTCCTCACAATTCGAAATATAAAAAGGGAAGTCGTCATCATATTATGAATTTGAGAATGCAATTAACAAAACCAATATCCATATTGATCTTTAGCAGATCTTATAATCTTTGAGCGAAAGTATTTCCTCACAATCATTCTCATGAATTAGAGTGAGCAGTTTGCCACCTATATTTTATGGTGTATACGTTCCCATCCATGTGAATTTATCATTTCCAACCTACAATCATAAGACAAGGTTTAGGACAAAACTAAATTCAAATTGAGCTCTCCTTCATGGACTGAACTTTGCTATTATAAATTTCTTGCCCTCTGTTAGCACAAGGGCCTACCAGTGCTTCCGTGTTGGTAACAACTCACCCATATTGATCAATGTACTTTCACTGACCAACACGCTTTTGCTTTTGCAGTTATCAACTAGAAGTGCACAAAATAAGAATATGTCAATTTGGAACATTTTCAACACTCATAAGCATTTTCAACTCAACTAGAAGTGCACAAAATAAGAATATGTCAATCAAACACGACATGTTATCAACCTCAGGTCGCGTGCTAGTGATAACTAAAAGGTTTATTGTTGATTGACTCTTAAAACTCTCAAGATCAATACGAATCCCATTGACTTCTTGACATATGAGTTTTCTCTCAAGGAACATTCCTTGACGAGCTAAAACAAATATTCAAATGTTTGTGTGGATTCTCGACAAGAAAACACTTCATAAAATATGCCTTAATTTCTATTTTGTTTCTCGATTAACGAAAACATCACAACTCCAAGTCTATATGTGCTAGAGTAAGAAAACACTTTTACTATACATATTTCGAGGTGTTTTCAACCTTCTTAGTTTGAAATGAGTTTTAAGATATGATTCATAGTTACTAGAGTATGGCTCTACAACTTGATTTGGAATGAAGTATGACTCATCTCTCGATCGAAGTATTTCCAACAATATTCGATTCCTCTACTTAGTCATACAATTTCACTAAGATGTTCTTCGAGGATTAATTGTGATATAAATCCACAATCACTAAGATGATTATAAAACATGATACTAAGGTAGTCTCCTTTCCTTTTAGATTGGAGAAACTTTTATATTTCTGCCTAATAGATTGTTCTTATTTGTTCTGGTACTCTTTGAATCTTTTCAAAGTACTAGAATTATGCTTAATCTTATAAACACAACCATATTTACTGAAACATCATAAAATCACGACGAATCTAGTTATCGTACTTTATGGTGGATCTAAAGAGTCCTTATCAACATGTACTAGATCCATTACTCCTTCACCTAACTCACATAAACATGTGAACCATGATTCAGAGAAATTAGACTCATAGATTGAATCTAGATAGAATGATCGATTTTCCAATTATATGAACGAAGAAAAAGAATGGAACACTTAGTAATTGATATTCATCGAACACGGACACAAAATTGGGCTTGAATTAATAGTGAACATATCAAATGTTATGGATTGAGCTATCGACAAAATTATTTAGATCAAAATTATTTTCGTAGATTTTGAGTGGATGGGCTTGAAAAAAAATGAATCAAATGAATTGGGCTAAAAACAGATGAACAATAACGAATCAAAGAATTTGGCTAAAAAATATGAATGAATGAAAGAAAATATATTAGATCAACAAATTTTAAAATTGAAAGCAAATAGATCCAATGGACTCAAGATGATCAAAAACGATTACAAAAACATGATTCTGAGAGATTTCGAGAGATTATCAAGAGAATCACCATAGATCGTTCACAGTGTGTTGATTGCTGTCAAATCGAGAACCATTTCTTCGAAAATCACTTTGATCTTCAAAGAACCGCTCTGATACCAATTGTTGTGTTATGAACATTTGATTTGACATGCAGAATTGTAAAGAACACAATGAACATGGTGATTTGGGTGTCTAAGAGATGCATTTGTTTATGAAAGGAGCTACAAAAAAGAATCTAGATCAAAAATCTACATAATTAACACACACTCAAACTCTCAATGTTACATCTCTCAAGCACACTCTACTAGTGGTATGCATTCCATTATTTATACAGGTGCTAACAAGTCTCTCTCTCTCTCTCTCTCATGTCACAAGGCTCCAATCTCACATGTGCAAGTGGGTCTTCTCAAGCCAAGTCTTGACTAGTCATCTAATGGAGGACTTTTTACCCAACAAAATTAGTCATAATTTTCCAATGAACAAGATTCTCATGCATCATGCAATTCGAATTGTATGACGCCGAGTTTTTGTCCACTTGAAACTTGGTGATGAGATTTCTTTTCACATAGTCAATTATGACAATACCACAAGCGATATCGTAAGAATCAAATCCATAATTAATATTGCTAACATTAGAAACATAACCAACACTTCCATAAATGTCATTGCAAGCAAATATAAAATAAGGCAACCAACCAAACCTAAAATTCTGTAACACCCATAAAAATCATGCTAATTTAAAACTTTTTAAATCATTCAAAACCGATAATTATTACAAATTTGTTTTTAAAATAGTTTCATGTCAGAGTATCCCATAATCATATCATAAAAATATAAGGAGGTTCACGATCACGCCTTCTCCTTCCCGCGATCATCAGAAGTACCTGAAACAAAATCAACAACTATAAGCCCGAAGCTTAGTGAGTTCCCCCAAAGTACCAATGCCATACAAATATAACCATATCATAACAAACAACATGCATAATGAGCCATCAGCCTGACTGGACCGCCTCGTAGGGCCATCAATCTATCTGGACCGCTCTCCGACCCATCGACACATCTGGACCGCCACTCAGGGCCTTCAGCCTATCCGGACCGCTCGTCGGGCCTTCGGCCTAACTAGTATGCCCTAACCAGGTATGCACTCTATCCGGTCCGCCTTGGGTATGTTGGCACAAGAACAAAGCATGACTGCCTCAACCCAACCCCCAATCAAACAATCATGTGCACATAAATATCATATCCTAGCTAACATGTACAAATACTCATACAGATCTAACAGATCAATAACATAGCATCATCCTATAACCAGGATACCGATCTACCAAATCACTAACATAACATTATCCTATACACCAGGATACCGATCTAACCGGTCACTAACATAGTATTATCCTATATACCAGGATACCGACCTAACAGGTCACTAAGCATATCATCAGACAATAACCAGGATAACAATCCAAAAGTAAGGCCGACATTGGTGCCTTCGACCCTATTAGTATAGTGAGGACAACTCACCTCACAAGTAGCTCGGGATGATGATGTCAAACTCCCCAATTACAGCTCCAAACTCAAAACACCTACATCCACCAATGATCCACTTCCATAAATTTCCAAATTACAAAAATACCCCCATAAGTCAAACTGGTCAACCCTTGGTCAAAGTCAAAGTCAACGGTCAAGGTCAACAGTCCATGTTGACTCAACTCGTTGAGTACATCCACTGACTCGTCGAGTTCCTTCCGAACTCAAAGAATTGTGAAAACCCCAGTTGACTCGCCGAGTTTCCAGACAACTCGTCGAGTCCATGCAGTGTCCAAAATGTCGGGAAAACCCTAACCAACTCGTCGAGTCATCCCACTGACTCGCCGAGTCCATGCAGAACCAAAAACGTGCAATCTTCATCCGACTCGTCCAGTTGACCATGCAACTCGTCGAGTCCCTTCAGTTATTTTCTTATTCAGACACTTTTAAGCTAGACCGAGGCTCCAAATTGTAGATCTAGCCTCCTAGGGCATGGTTACCACGTAAAGTTTTAAACTTTACGTGCATGCAAAGCCTTAAATGCCAAAACCAAGCTAAGGAAGAGGTTTAAGCCAAAGAGAACGGCCAAAGCATGATAAATTCAATAATTTTATGACTATGAGGGCTTAGAGGAGTCAAGATCTATAGTTACAACTTCAGATCATGCTCAATACCAGAAATGACCCACAAATATACTAGAAATATCTTTAAACCCTTGAATGAGGAGATCTAACACTAGAATGATCAAGGTAACAACTTGTTACCTTCAAATGGAAGCCAAAATGGAGTAGGTACTGGATCTACAAGCTTCTCCTTAATCCAAGCTCTTGAGTCTTCAAGTTCCTTGCACTAAAACCACCTTCCACGCTTTTACACACACACACAAAATGGGGAGTAATACACGATTAGGGTTTTATGAGGTCAAAGGGGCGATAAGAGAGGTAGATGGGTGTTACAATTATCCCCCACTTGGACTAGACTTCGTCCTCGACGTCTGTTGCGGTGAACAACTCTGGATAATGCTCCCGCATCTCTGCCTCCGGCTCCCAAGTCAACTCGGATCCCCTTCGATGCTCCCATTGTACCTTTACCAAAGGTACTTCCTTGTTCCGTAGAACCTTCACTTTCCTCTATGGAACGGCCACTGGCCTCTCCACGTAATTCAGGAACTCGTCGACTTGTATATCATCCAATGACACCATTGCCTCTTCATCTAATATGCACTTCCACAACTGTGAAACATGGAAAGTGTTGTGGATCTGACTAAGCTCCTCCGGGGGATCCAGTCTATAAGCCACTTTGCCAACCCTGGCAATGATCCTGAATGACCCTATGTATCGGGGACCCAACTTCCCCCTCTTCCTGAAGCGAATCACACCCTTCCAAGGTGAGACCTTTAGGAGTACCATGTCACCGACCTGAAACTCCAACTCAGATCGGCGTCGGTCGGCATAACTCTTCTGCCGACTCTGAGCGGTCTGCAACCGCTGTCTGATCTGCTGAACCATATCGGTAGTCTGCAGGACTATCTCGGTCCGACCCATCACCCTGTGACCAACCTCACCCCAACAGACTGGGGTGCGGATTCCGTCCATACAACAGCTCATAAGGTGGAGCACCAATGCTGGAGTGATAGTTGTTGCTGTAGGAAATCTCTTCAAGGGGTAGGTAGGAGTCCCAGCTCCCACCGAAGTCAATGACGTAGGCCCACAACATATCCTCGAGGGTCTAAATGGTCCGCTCGCTCTAGCCGTCTGTCTGCGGATGGTATGCGGTATTGAAATACAGTTGCGTGCCCAGTTCCTCGTGGAACTTCTGCCAGAAACAGGAGGTGAACCAAACATCACGGTCTGAAACGATAGAGACCGGAACCCCATGACGAGCGACAATCTCGCGTATATACACATTGTCCAGCTTCTCGGCCGATGAGCTCTCCCGAATGGGCAGAAAATGGGCACTCTTGGTCAATCGATACATGATGACCCATATAGCGTCGAAACCCTTTCCCGTTCTCGAAAATTTGGTGATGAAGTCCATCGTGATCTGCTCCCATTTCCACATGGGAATCTCTAGATGCTGCAACTTTCCATACGGCCTCTGGTGCTCAGCCTTGACCATCCTGCAGGTCAAGCACCTCTTCACGTACCAAGCGATATCTCGCTTCCTGCACGACCACCAGTAAGTCAAGCTCAGATCCCGGTACATCTTGGTGGCCCCTGGGTGAATAGAGAAGCGAGACTTGTGAGCCTCCTGCAGTACAATCTGTCTGACTCCACCAGACATCAGAACCTAGACCCGACCGCAACGGGTCAATAACCCCCGACTGTCCTGCACAAATCGGGTGATCTCGCCTCTAATCCTCTGAAGCTTCCAGTTCTCCTGTCGTACACCCTCAGCCTGAGCTTCCATAATCAAGCTGACAAGTGGAGAATCCACTGATATACTCATACATGTCACTGGAGCAGAAGATCCAGCTGACTTGCGGCTCAAAGCGTCCGCAACCACGTTCGCTTTACCCGGATGGTAAAGGATCTCGTAGTCATAATCCTTGACTACGTCCAGCCACCTGTGTTACCTCATGTTCAGGTTTGGATGATCCATGATGTGTCTCAGACTCTTGTGGTCCGTGTAAATGGTATAGTGGACCCCGTAGAGATAACGTCTCCAAATCTTCAGAGCGAATACCACCGCTCCCAACTCCAAATCGTGCGTAGGGTATCTCGTCTCGTGCGGCTTCAACTGCCGCGATGCATAGGCTGTAACTCGTCCCCTATGCATAAGGACTGCTCCCAACCCAGTGATCGACTAAAATCCCTTCCTGGTTAATGAGATATCCAAAGAACTGAACCTCTCGTAACCAAAACTCGCACTTCGAGAACTTGGCATAAAGTCGTTCTCGCCTCAAGACTCCCAATTGCTCCTTAAGATGTTCCACGTACTGCTCTCTGGGCTTGGAGTACACCAAGATATCATCTATGAACACAATGACTGAGAGATCGAGCATCGGTCTGCAGAACCGATTCATCAGGTCCATAAACACTTTCTGCGCGTTGGTGAGACCAAACGACATCACCATGAACTCGTAATGTCCATAACGAGTCCGAAACGCGGTCTTCTCAACTTCCTCCTCCCTAACCATGACCTAATGGTACCCGGACCTCAGGTCTATCTTGGAGAACCAAGATGCTCCCTGCAACTGATCGAAAAGATCATCTATCCTCGGGAATGGATAACGGTTCTTCACCGTCAACTTGTTCAACTCCCGATAGTCAATGCACATCCGGTGTGAACCATCCTTCTTCCTAACGAACAGAATCGACGCTCCCCACGGTGAACTGCTCGGATGAATGAACTGGTTGCCCACCTATCTGATGGGTTTTGAGCATTCTAACACTCCTATGGTGTACATGCAACCCTAAATACCTTGGATCTATGTTTTCTTTATTATACATGCAAACTTGAACTTTCTAACTTATTACCCTAACTAGCATACAATCTTTGATACTTAGGTAATATGAACAAGTTATAAGACATACCTTTTGATGAAGCTTGAAGTCTTGATCTTTAAGAGCTTAGCCCCAATAGGGTGGAAGCCTAAAGTGGAATCACAAATCACCAAGAACACCTTGGAAAACTTTGAGAGAATAGTAAGCACACTAGAAATGACCCACTATTGTATCCTCACACACTAGTGCAATTTCTTGTGCCAAAGACCTTTTTATATAGTATGGAGGATTAGGGTTTCATCCATGTAAACCCTAATACCCATGCCCTTTTATTTCCATAGGATCCATGGGTTAAAAACTCCATGGACTATCCATGCAAGCTTAGCCCAACCTAAATGAACTTGGCCCATACTATATATATATATATATATATATATATATATATATATATATATATATATATATATATATATATATATATATATATATATATATATATATATAAGAGTCCATATTTAATTAGTTCCTTTTGATCACTAAATTAATTCTAAATTAATTCTTGATCACTACTAATTAAATAATATGATTCCATATTAATATATTAGAACTTATAATATATTAATATAAATCATAAACATACTATTCTCAAAAGACTATCCATATAAATTGTTCCGGTGAAGTGCAACCCAAATGGATCATGCCAAATCGGGTCAAGTACATACCAATAATAGTTATGGGCTTAGACACTAATCCAACTGAACTCGGGATGAACTATCCTAGGGAAAATAAAAAGAATGGATAGAACCGCGGAACCTGATCACCGTTAGTCAACATGGTCAGAATTGATCTTGCTATTACCTCACGAATTTTTCATCCGATGACAATGGGACCATAAACCACAGCCAGGACAACTCCTTTAGGTGAGTTAGGAGGGATGAGCAGTCGCAGCCCAATGGAACATACATACAATGAAGAACATCTGTAGTAGGGAGAAAGCAGTTGGATGGGCTCGTGTGGAGCTCTTCTTTTAAGTGTACACTCTGATCTCACGTCTGCCGGCCTCTCTCAAGTGTGATTGGGTTTCATCGCTCGGGCACCGTTGTAGGAATCAGTTCACTTAGTGTTGGCCCAAACCTCCCGTAGTATTCGACTCAACAGTCTCTCTAACATCATCAATTTGCGAAAAAAACAACAACTCGATCTATATACAATAAGACAATCCTAAATAAATGAATATCAAACGCCGGGTGACCAAAATGTAGGAAAATTTGTTCAATAATTGAACCGGTCACCTATCTACGATTATTGCAGCTTGAATTTTTTTTATTTTATTTTATTTTATTTTATTATTTTTTTTAAACACATACTAGTAAACTTGAAGGTAATTCACTAACATATTGAATTTTTGTTTTTGTTTTTTTTTTTTTTTTGTCAAGAAAACTTTTTGACTCAAAATTTGGTTCCCAAGAGTATGTAAGTGGAACCGAGAGGGTAGTGATATAATCCGAATGGTCTAAATGTGAAAATGACCATGTGTGGAGTATAAAGATGTAATGTAAGCTCCTTTTCAAACTTGCACTTTTTCAAAAATAATGAAAATGTCCATATGCGGACTAAAAGACTCTCTAAGATCCTAAGAAAATCTCAAAAAAAAATATGGTGATGTAAAGAGACCGGATATGGATTCTACTCGGGGACAAGCACCAGTGCTTCATCTTAACGGTTCAAACATGATCAAGTGTGATCCTCTCAGCGGTAGTGACCGCAAGGCTAAGAACATCCATTGCTATAGTATATCCTACAGTTGTTAGTATTGCATGCATAATTCTTCATGAAAACTACCTGGCCATGATCACTTACCCCTTTAAGCTTCCAGCATCTGATCCCAAGTATGAAGTCCCAAACTGCAGCTGGTGGTCCCGGTTCGATGGGTGAGATAGCAACAAGATCCTGGACCAATAATGATACAATAACTATGAACCTGTTCCATGGCATCCAAGGGGGGTGAGAATAAACAGATAACAAAAATGCATGAATGCTAATGCCCTAAGCTAAATGTTATGCAAAAATAGAAAGTAGAAAAGAAGAAAATAAAATCTTTTTGGAATTTTATATAAAAAAAAAATAAAAGAAAAATGAATGCAAATTAGCTTAAAACTAAAATGTTATGCAACCTAGTTAAAAAATGAATGAAAAAGTAAAAGAAAAGGGAAATGCCCCACCCCAAGCTTAAGAACAAGCATTGTCCTCAATGCTTAAGGAAAGGGCGGAAAAGACCTAAATCGGAGGGTCGGGCGGCGGGAAATGCCCGTGGCGATAGTGGTAGTCCCACATATCCTGGACCTGGCGGGAATTGGGCGGGAAGGACTGCTCCAATCGATCAACACGGGTCACCACATCTTGGATGGCTCTCGTGTTCTCTTGCGTTTGGGTGTCGATGCGCTGCACCGTGGAGAACATTGTGGCGAATTGGTCAAAGAACGTAGGGGGGAAATATGGTGGGACTTCGTGTCCCCCCTGCTGTTGCGGCTGATATTGAGGCTCGGCAAAATGCTGTGGAGGCTGAAACTGGCCATCTTCATCATCTATAGGAGGAGGGTAGTCGGATGGAATGATCCATTGATCGGGGTCAGTTGGGTTGAAACTCCCTATATACTCGTGGGGGAGAATGAGGTATGGTTGGTTGTCAAGAATCCACATGGGACCAACGACCGAATCCCGGACGAGTTGCATTCGGCGGAGGGCGTGGCCGTCAAGGCTAGAGGGGCCGGAAGCCTTCTCGAATGGAAGAGTGGAGAGATGAAGTTGAAGCGGTGGCCGAGATGCAATGAGGGTGATCAATCCCCCAATGAAAATGTCTCCTTTGTCCATAGTTGTGAGGTTGTAACATTTGGTGAAGAAAAAGGAGGCAAAATCCGGCCGCGGACCATTCTCACGAGTCATGCACCAAAGAAAAAATAATTCCGCCTTTGAAATTTGTCCCACTTCGGAGCGGGCAAAAATGGTGCATGTGAGTACTCGATGCGCTAGGCGCAAACATGGGTGAATTATGGAGGAGGCCTTTGACGAAGACGATGAGTATTGTGGCTCGTTGGTAATTTGCTGCCAAAAGTGATGCTCATTGAAGTTTCCGGGCCATGGGTCTTGTTGGTGATATAGATTGTCCACTGGAGTGCCCATCAGGGCGTTCACCACCCGATATGGTAGGGATCGTTTCTCGCCGAGCATTTGGAAGGTGACGGTTTCGCCTTCCTCTCCGGGATTGAATGTGGCGAGAAATTCCAAGGTTGGTTCAACATAGGTGGCGGCGCGGTTATAGAGGAATTGGCCCCATCCAATATTGTTAAATAACGCTTGGACTCCATCGAGTACCCCAAGACTAGCAAAAGATTCCCTATGGAGGAATTTTGTTGACTTGACTTGACGTTTGTTCGAAACGAGAAAATCATATGTTGTGCGGTCCTCGCGATTCAACAAACGAAACGGGGGATCCTTGGATTTTCCTTTTGATCCACCTTTAGAGGAAGTAGCTCCCGCCCCCGTTTTGGCACGTTTAGACATTATCCGGGACAAAATTTTATCAACAATAATCTTCAAATGACACCAAAGACCACACAATTCCAACAACTAATGGGTAATCAAGATGCAAATAATCAAGATAAAGGAATGAAAGTACCCAATTTTCTTAGACCCGGGATGAATAAGTGCCACCAAAAATATTTCGTCAAGACACACCCCAAGCTTACAATTTTTGCTCCGTATTTGACGCTTTAATCGCTAAAACAACCCCACAAACGAGCTTCAAGATGACTTTCCGGCGACTAGAGTGGCGGCACCCGGAATTGGTCGGAAATTTTTCGTGAGTTTTTGGGAAAAGATGGGTATGGTTAGAAAGCCCTTGACGAGAGAAACAAAACCTCGTGCTCGGAATCTCCAATGGTGGCCGGAGTTGGCCGGAAAATGCGAAAGAAGGTGGTGGTGGGTGGTGGTGGCGCCCGGAATTCCGGCCACAGATCGGACCGGAATTTGGGTGGGGTTTGTAGAGGATGAAAAATGGCGAAGAATGGCGGTGGTCTCGCGAGATTCCGACCGGTAGAACTCCGGGAAAATGGATTTTTGTGAGGAGTGGGTTATGGTGTTCTTGAGAGTGAATGGTGGAATTTGTTAGGTTAGAATGAAGAAGATGAGTGTTGGAGATGTTTAATCCATGGTCAAGAAAGGTCAAACCCGGTCAATGTTGGTCAACTCATTAAACCCCTTAGTCAACAAAAGTCAAAGCAGTCAACAGCTCAAAAGAATGTCATTCGACCAACGACGCGGGCAGGGCGCGGGCCGCGTGCCGGCCGCGGGAACTGAATGGCCCAAAAAATTGCAAGGCCTCGAACACTCACGCGGGTAAGGCTCGGGCCGCGGGCTGGCCGCGTCTAACGTCTGAAAAACTTCTGAATTCTCTGATCTTTCACGCGGGTGGGACTCGGGCCGCGGGTGTTGTACTCTGTCTGACCCTTGATCTACGCGGGCCGCGCCAACATTAAGCCGCAAAGCCACGCGGGCCGCGGGTCATTCCTGCACTTCAAAAATGATTTTTTTTTTTTTCAAAACGAAACGATCCCCATAAGGCCCGGTTTCAAAAATTTGACAAAATTGGGAACAAAACGGGGAGTGAGAGGTGAAACCTTTCAAAAATTTATTTTTCAAAATCCCGAAAACGCGTTGAAAAAAAAATGATTTATTTGGATCCGGAAAAAGTGAAAGCATAATGCTTTCCAAAAATGCCCTTCATTAACGTCTTTGGCGAGACGTCCTTCTAGCTTGATTCAACACACCGGGACATCCAAATGGATGATTTCAAGAGCATTTGCATTAAAACCTTCATAGAATGGCTTCAATCGGTGCCCATTGACTTTGAAGATTTGTCCCGTTGCTTCACTTTGGATTTCCACCGCCCCATGGTCAAAAGTCTTTATCACAACAAAAGGTCCAATCCATCTTGACCTTAGCTTGCCTGGAAATAACTTCAATCGTGAATGGTAAAGTAAGACCCTATGCCCCGGTTCAAAATGCTTCCGGGTGATGGACTTGTCGTGGAAGAGCTTCGTCTTCTCCTTATAAATCCTTGTGTTTTCATAGGAGTCGTTTCTCAATTCTTCCAGCTCTTGGAGTTGAAGTTTCCTATGTCTCCCCGCCTCATCAATATTGTAATTACATTGCTTGACCGCCCAAAATGCACGGTGCTCTAATTCGACGGGTAGATGACATGACTTTCCGAAAACCAACCTAAAGGGTGACATTCCTATCGGGGTCTTGTAAGCGGTCCGATAGGCCCATAAGGCATCATCAAGCCTTAAACTCCAATCTTTCCTTGTCGGATTCACTGTTTTCTCTAAAATACTCTTCACCTCACGATTTGAGACTTCCGCTTGACCGTTCGTTTGAGGGTGGTAGGCGGTAGAGACACGATGGGTCACATTGTACTTTTTCAGCAAGGCCTCCATCATCTTATTGCAAAAATGCGTCCCTCTATCGCTAATCAAAGCCCTAGGCACACCAAATCTCACAAAGACATTAGATTTTAAAAAGTAGATAACCGTTTTGGCATCATCCGATCTTGTGGCTTTGGCCTCAACCCATTTAGAGACATAGTCAACCGCGAGCAATATGTAAACGTTGCCAAACGAGACGGGAAATGGGCCCATAAAATCAATCCCCCATACGTCAAAAATTTCACAAACAAGGATTGGATTTTGTGGCATTTGATTTTTTCGTGAAATGTTTCCCGTCCTTTGGCACCGTTCACAACTTTTACAAAACATATAACAATCGCGTGACATGGTTGGCCAAAATAATCCACATTCAAGAACCTTTCTCAAAGTTCGGCTAGGTCTGAAGTGTCCCCCACAAGCAAATTCATGACAAAATTGTAAAATGGATTGATGCTCTTGTTGGGGTACACATCGCCTAATGATTTGATCGGGACAATGTTTCCACAAATAAGGCTCATCCCACACATAGTATTTTGCATCACTTTTGAGCTTGTCTTTTTGAGCACGTGAGAATGTGTCGGGATACCTTTTTGTGACCAAAAAGTTAACGATATCAGCATACCAAGGAGTAGATTGAATAAGGGAAAAGAGATGCTCATCCGGAAACTCGTCCCGCAAAGGGAGAGGAGTTTCATTTGAAGTGATCCGGCTTAAGTGGTCGGCAACAAGGTTCTCGCATCCACTTTTGTCTCGGATTTCCAAATCAAATTCTTGCAATAATAAGATCCACCGGATGAGTCTTGGCTTTGCATCTTTCTTTGTCATCAAGTACTTGAGAGCCGCATGATCCGAATACACTATAAATTTGGTGCCAAGTAGGTATTGTCGAAACTTCTCCAAAGCAAACACTATGGCTAATAGCTCCTTCTCCGTGGTAGAGTAGTTGCTTTGAGCATTGTCTAGAGTCCTTGATGCATAATAGATCACGTGGGAGGCTCTTCCATTCTTTTGACCCAAAACGGCGCCGATAGCATAATTGCTTGCATCACACATGATCTCGAAAGGGAGATCCCAATTCGGTGCTTGTATGATGGGGGCGGATGTAAGCAATTCCTTGAGCTTGTCGAAAGTTTCTTTGCACGCCTCATTGAACTCGAAATCGGTCTCCTTTTGCAAGAGTTGGCACATTGGTCTTGTTATCTTTGAAAAGTCCTTGATGAATCGTCGGTAGAAACCTGCATGGCCCAAAAAAGAACGAACTTCCCGAACACAAGTCGGGTAAGGTAAGCTTTGAATAACATCGATCTTGGCCTTATCTACCTCAATTCCTTTTTCAGACACAATGTGACCCAAAATGAGACCTTGACTCACCATGAAATGACATTTCTCAAAGTTTAAAACCAAATTTGTTTCAATGCATCTTTTCAAAATTCTGGTGAGATTGGTCAAACATTCTTGAAACGAGTTCCCATATACCGTAAAGTCATCCATAAAAACCTCAATTATGTTTTCGACATATTCAGAAAAAATACTAACCATGCAACGTTGGAAAGTGGCTGGGGCGTTACACAATCCAAATGGCATTCTCCGGTATGCGAAAGTGCCAAATGGACATGTAAATGTTGTCTTTTCTTGGTCTTCCGGTGCCACCGGGATTTGGTGAAAACCGGAGTACCCGTCTAGACAACAATAGTGAGATTTCCCGGCCAACCTTTCTAACATTTGGTCGATGAAAGGCAATGGAAAATGATCCTTTCTTGTGCTTGCATTGAGTTTGCGGTAGTCAATACATACTCTCCACCCGTTTTGCACACGGGTGGGGACCATCATACCTTTGTTGTTCTCGACCACCGTGATTCCCGTCTTCTTGGGAACGACTTGCACCGGGCTCACCCATTTGCTATCCGAGATTGGATAGATCATCCCCGCATCAAGTAGCTTCAAAATCTCTTTCTTTACAACTTCCATCATAGGCGGGTTCAACCTTCTTTGCGCATCCCGACTCGGCTTGCATTCATCCTCCATCAAGATTTTGTGCATACAAGTGGAGGGACTCAAACCTTTGATATCCGCAATCGTCCAACCCATGGCTTCCTTGTGTTCCTTCAACACCTTGAGGAGTTGCTCTTCCTCAAATTCGGTTAGATGAGTCGAAATGATAACCGGAAGAGTCTCATTCTTGCCCAAGTAAGCATACTTCAAATGTTGAGGTAGGACCTTTAATTCCAATTCGGGTGGTTGAACAAGGGATGGAGACAACTTCGTATGGGTTGGGGTCAACTCAATTTGCTTGACATCAAATCTTGTGGATTTCTTCACCTCTAAATTATTGACCAACTTCTCAACCTCCGGATCCAAGGAATAAAACTTTAATTGCTCGACTAGCTTCCCAAAATAAAATCCTTTGCTTAAAATCATTTCCAACACATCGCCATTAGACAACTCGAACAATTCTTGGGTCAGCGGCTCAACAACATCTACAAAGTACATAGATGAAACGTCACTAGGATATCTCATAGCATCATAGATATTAAAGCTTATTGTTTCACCATCAAACTCCATTGTCAAACTTCCCGCATATACATCAATCTTTGTTCTAGCCGTTTTCAAAAACGGTCTCCCAAGCAAGATTAAAGCCGATTTGGAGGACACTTGCTCTTCTAGATCAATCACATAGAAATCCGCCGGGAAGACCAATTGGTTCACTTGCACTAGGACATCTTCCAAAACACCTCTAGGAAAGACACTTGATTTATCCGCAAGAGAGATTATGACACCGGTTTCACTTAAGGGTCCGACATTCAATGATTCATACACCGAATAGGGCATGACATTGATAGAGGCACCAAGATCAAGCATAGCACTACTAAAAGTGACATCTCCAATCTTGCAAGGAACCGTGAACATTCCGGGATCTTTGCATTTGGGTGGAAGTTTCCTTTGTAAAACCGCGGATGCGTTTTCATTCATCAAAATTTTCTCATTCCCCTTCAACTTCCTCTTGTTGGTACAAAGTTCTTTCAAAAACTTTGCATATCTCGGGATTTGCTTGATTGCATCAAGTAGAGGGATGTTTACTTCCACCTTTCGAAAGGTGTCCAAAATCTCTTTCTCCTCCATGTTCTTTTTCGAAGTCGCAAGTCGGGAGGGGAATGGCGGTTGAGTGGCTATGGGTGTTACTAGAGGGGTAGTCTTCTTTGGAACTCCGGCTTGTGCATCGTTCTTGACTATAGGTTCTTCAACGGGAATAACTTCTATTTCTTCCTCTTCATCTCTTGGCTTCTTCTTTGAACTACTCTCTCCGGCTTGTTTGCCACTTCTCAAGGCCACCACATTGACATTTGGGTTCTTTTCGGTTTGAGAAGGCAACTTCCCACGGGACTCCAACTTGCTTATGGATGTAACTATATCTCCCATTTGTGCTTCAAGGTTGGAGATACTAGTTCTTGTCTCTTTTTGGAATTGTTGGGTACTAGTGGCTAAGGATTTGACAATGTCTTCAAGAGACATTCCGGAGCTACTTGGTTGGGATTGAGGAGGTTGTTGGTGATGTGGATGGTGTGGTTTGGATTGATAGTGTGGTTGTGGATGTTGGTAGTGAGGTTGTGGTGGTGGATAGGATGGTCTAACCAATGCATTTTGAGGCAATGGTCTTGGGTTGTAGTTCATGTTGGGATTTGGCTTCCAACTTGAATTATATGCATTTTGGTAACCGGATGGCTTGTTATGATAGTTTTGGAACTCTCCCGTGGCATTTACATGTTCCACATCTTCTTGGAGAATGGGACACATATCCGTAGGATGTCCCATTGTTGCACATATTCCACAAACCATCACTTGTGGAGTTTGTCCCATGGCTAGCTTTTGGACAACGGAAGTTAGATCTTTGATTTGAGACTCGAGGCTTGATGTTCCCACCTCATTGACTTTTTGTTGAGTTTCTCTCTTCATATCTTGGCGCGGGCCAAAGTGTTGGGAATTTGCGGCTATGGTGTTGAAAAGTTGTCTTGTTTGTTGTGGAGTTTTACTAAAGACATCACCACCACTTGAGGCATCGACTAGTCTTCTCTCCATTGGCAACAATCCCTCATAGAAGTGTTGAATGAGGAGTTGTTCCGGAATTTGGTGTTGTGGGCAACTATAGCACAAGTTGTTGAACCTCTCCCAATAATCATGGAAAGTCTCATTTTGACCTTGGCGGATTCCACAAATCTCATTTCTAAGACTTGAGACTCTTGAAGCGGGATAGAACTTATCAAGAAAAGCTCTTGCCATGTCGGTCCATGAGTTGATTGACCCCGGGGGAAGATAGAATAACCAATCTTTTGCTCTATCGGCCAATGAAAAGGGGAATGCCCTTAGCTTGATTTGGTCATCGGTTGACCCTTGTGGCTTCATACTAGTGCAAATAATGTGGAACATCTTCAAGTGCTTATGCGGGTCTTCGTTCTCCAATCCATGAAAAATCGGGAGGTGATGGACTAAACTTGACTTCAATTCCGAACCTCCTTCCAAAACCGGGTAATTGATGCCGGTTGGAGTTTGTGTAACATCGGTTTCCATCATTTGCCTCAAAGTTCTTTCGGGAACTTCTCCTCCGTCCGCCATTGCAATTGGTTCAATAATGGGTGGATTTTGTTGTAGAGGTGGTGTTTCGGGAATTTCTTGGCGAGGGTCGGGACTAGAATCGGGTTCCGTATCGCTTGATGAAACGGGTTCAACCTCCGGATCCCCGTGAGGATTAGAAGTTTGACCACATTCAATTCGTTTTTCCTTCGCCAAACGCCTTGCTTCTTTTTCAATTTCTGGGTTGTAAATCAAGTCACCTGTACGCTGAGATCTGGGCATAGAGAAACAAACTGATTAAATATAAACCAATCCCCGGCAACGGCGCCAAAATTTGGTGGTTGTCGAGGCCAACAAAATTAATAACCCTAATTATTACACACTAAAATAGTGTATAGTGGTAAAGGGATCGAATCCACGGGGAATGGTTCAATTTAATAACTCTATGAAAAATCTCTTTGTAAAAATACTTGGAAAATGACAATAAATTAAAACTGGGGGTTTTGGTGTTTTGAAATACTTGAAACAAACTAGAATTAACTAAGATTTAAATAGACAATTTCAACAATAATAAGAGTTTGATGTAAAATCAATAAGAGAAGGATGGTTGACTTAAAGTTTCCTCACTTTGACTTTTGATGAACATATCATTAGAATCAAATGGTGCAATACTTGTTTTAAATCCTTAATTTGGCTATAGTAATCCAAGAAGCTTGAGATTACCTAGACTTTTCTTAGTTGTTAAAATGGTTAGAGAAGCTCATAACAATTTCCTTAGTCAAAGTCACAATTTCCATTAAACATGTAATTAGTGAAAGTTAACTAGCATTAAGAACCAAAAAGTCACCAAATCCAAGAGGGGTCAAATGCTTTCACCACCATGTTGGAGAAAATGTTTTTATGATTGTGTGAAGTAAAACTAACACAAGAATCACTTGTTGCTTGCTAATTTGAAGATCCTTTACTTAATCAAGAAATTAGCCAACTAATCACCACAAACACATTTAAACTCATGAATAAAAACATGCAAGTAATGATAAGATGTTAAAACACAAAACATTTTCATAAAGATTCAAACACAAATTCATGGATTCTTCAATATTCAACAAAAGTTCAAAGGATTCAACAAAAGTCAACCAAGATTAGTTTAGCCAAGCATGACTAAACTCAAGGAAACAAAGTTAGTTAAGATTGTACCAAACATTTAGCAAGAATTAAGAGATGAAATGGTGAAGTTCTTGAGGGTTCTTGGCCTTCAAAAATGCTCCAAACTCCAGAGAGAAAGTATCAAAATCGGACCTCCAAGATTAGGCTAAAGAGGCACACCAACCTTCCCAATATAGAGCTCTAAGTAAAATCCCGAAATTGCCCTTGTCAGGAATCCACGCGGGCCGCGGGGAATCTTACGCGGGCCGCGTGACTTCGACGGAAATATTTGGGCTTCTTGAAGTCTTGGGCCCCCACAGCTAATCCATTGGCCCAGTTCGAATCCAATCTGCTTCTAGCCCATTTCTCTTCAATATTTCTTCAATTTGAGCCCAATTTGTCTCTCCACATCACTCAAAACTTCCGCAAATTCCTAAACATCGATCTTGCACACTCAAGAATTCTCCCGTGGCTTTCAAATTTAAAGTTTAATTCTTCCAACCCTTCAAATAATTGACAATCCGACTCCATGCATCACCTCCATAGCCATCAAGCATGAAATCCTCATTGTCCTCCAAGTCCAATTGCTTTCCAAAAGATCCCGCTCCGCTAGTCTCCTTAAAATCTGTAATTAAGCTCACAAAACTCGAAAGAACCCGAAAGTGGTCATAAAATAACAAAAAGGAAAATATGCATGGAAATTATCTAAATTGTGAATGAAATATGCTAAAATAAACTATAAAAAGAAGTAAATAAAATGAAGCTATCACCAACAGTCTCCCACTTGGATAAGTCTAAAACTATTATTGTGTATGACTTCAAAACCTGACTAGCAATCGTAGCTCTTAAAGCCGCTGTCGAACTCTGACCTTAGTCAATGACTTGTCCATTAGATACGGGATCATATATTCCTCCATTCTGGATATCATATGGACTGAGACATGGATTATAGTCATTGTCTCTGTCCATTTGTTGTTTCCCGATTTCCGATTTATGACGACCGACTTATTGAACAAATCAAAGCAGTCCAGGCTTGGCCAAGCACTTCGGGGTGTCATCACTAAATCATCGAGGGGCCCACAGATATCGCTTTTATCCCTTCAAGGGTAAAAGGAATGGATAAACTTCGACTCATATGCTTGTTCTACTACTTGTTGAATCATACACAAAGTAACGTTTTATAACATCGAGTTACCAATGCGTTTACGTACAATCAACGCATAACCAGCTCATAGGCAACAACTCATATCTCTAGGTTTGAAGAATATAAGATATTATCGTCTCATGATCACTCGTGATAAAATCCATGAAGTGAGTCAAATGAGTGTGGGTTTAATCCAATACTCAGAACTTATGAGCACTCATGAATGTTGCAGCAACTCTTGCTATGTCCACTACCTTGGACATCTACAAACCAACTTCATGACAGTCTTGATTCATATCTACTTCCAACATATGACCGACTGTGGATGGTTTGAATAACTTAGTCATTCGGGAAGAACGACCTAGTTATTCTGGAAGTCAAAACATGCAAAGTGAAACACAAGAATAATCGAATCCAATATGGTCTCAGAACTTATGAATATAAATAGAACACCTTTTATTTATCACCGTATTGATCACACATTATTCATTGCATACTTTTTCAAACTATCAACTTTATACTTGAATTAAAAACAATAGTTGTCCCATGCTCCAAGCATGTACACTATGTTTTCTAAACACTAGTCATGCCATACACCAAGTATACACACTATGTTTGTCTAAACATTAGTTATGCCATACACCAAATATGCACACTAAGTTTGTCTATGATCTTTACTCTGTGAAATAGATTGATTGAACATAATTCCAATGATTCTCATTTCACAATCCCAAATCCTTACTGTAAATGCAAGAATTCCAAATTCCTGCCAATTACCTAAATCTGTTAAATTCTAAACATATATGCATTGATCCTCTTATAATGATTATGCACAAAGTCACAAAGACTTGTCAACGGACATTACAGAGTATTCCAATGGAAATCATTCAAATTCAAAGTACATTGCTTTGAACATCCTTCTTGCTTTAAGTTTCCTAATCTTACACAGATTTAATGAATAACTTCCACCTATGGGAATATTTCCATATTCTCATTTTGACTATCACTTCTGAACAAGAGTTGCCTCTTTTCAGAATATGTCAATATGGTCCTTCCAATCTTTGGCCAACCTTAGATTGTCCTCGACAATTGCTTAATCATTTTAGTCATATCCAATTCTAGACTTTTCCCCTCTTAATGCCCTGGGCATTTGGAAAATTTAGAAAGGATGAATATTATAACACATGCAATCGATCCTATATCCGAAGCATATGGGACACGATTCATGATGTCTCACATAAAGACATGGTACTAGACCAGTCTTTCTGCTATAATATTCCTATTTCTATTTGCCAAGTTCTCATAATTCAGATTATGAAAAGGGATTCCGTAATCATAATCGAATTTTAGAACGCAAATAATGGACCCATATATAGAATTTCCTTATGTTGAGCCATTCCAACATAAAATTCATATATATATATATATATATATATATATATATATATATATATATATATATATATATATCCTTGACTAAAGATGATTAAGACCTCAATCTAAGCTTTTAGAATTGAAATGAGGTATAATTTTCTCTCCCTTAATTATAGCAAAAACAACTTTTCCCAATTGAACTTTTGTTTTTCTATAATTAACATTGTTAACTTGCAATACTTATCATAATTATCATGCTCCCACTAACATGATGATTATTAGCATAACACTTATGCTCCCACTAGCTTTGACATGTACTCAAAAATCAAGTGGACTTCTAGAACTCAATACTTTATTGACTTTCTTACCAAAGTTCAGAATTCTGATACGAGATGCTTTGATAAGACTTTATCAAAATCATACACCTTTCCTTAGATAGCACACATGTGTGTCTAAACAATTTTAGAACTATGAAAAGGGATGCCGTAATCATAGTCTCAATTGTTTAGACCTTTTCCATTCTTCACAAGTCCATGTTAGTGTGTCGGTTAACCACACACGCTCCACTAACGACTTTGAGAATGCAAATATCACAATTGCTATCTACTTAAAACCACTTAGTGAAAGCGTTTCCTCACCATCATTTTCATGAATTAGAGAGAAACTTTATGACACTTAGATTTTATGGTGTATGTGTTCCTATCCATGTGAATTTGTCAAAACCATAATCACAAGACAAGGTTAGTGACAAATCCAAATTCATATGGATTTATCTTGTGCAGTCTTAACTTCTTGCCACCTGGCAGCACAAGGGCCTGTCATTGCTTCCAAGTTGTTATGCAACCAATTGAGAACTCTCAGAACTCAGATGCAAAGTCAACTTTAATTGGAATGGGCATAGAAATAGGAATATGTCAACACGATAGGTTATAAACCTCACGTCGTGTGCTAGTGATAAACTACAGGTTTTTATTCTTGATTAGAGTCTTTCAAGATCTTTTAGACTCCCACTGTCCTCTTGACATATAAGAATCTCTTGCCAAATATTCAAGAGATAGTAATGATTCTTTATCAAGACAAACACTTCACACAATTGGCCTGCGTTGGTCTTTGTTTTATCCAAAACATCACAACTTACCAATTTCAAATGTACAAGAGTAGGACACATTTTACTCTTACATTTGACAAGTGTTATAAACCTTTCTTTAAGATATGTCACTCAAGTTACAATCTTGGAGTATGACTCTAAGAATAATTTTGGAACGAAGTATGACTCATCTTCTTGATTTAACCATTTCAACAATTCATGACTCCTCTTCTTAGCCATAAGAATGCACTAAGATGTCCTTAGAGGATGAATTGTGATATGGTCTCACAATCATTAAGATGATCATAAAACATGATACTAAAGTACTCTCCCATCTTTTCAGATTTGAGAAACTTTTATCTTTCTGCCTAATTTGATTCTTCTCATCTGTTCTGCCATACATCAAAACTTTTCCAATGTTTCAGAATTATACTTAAACTTGTAAGTATAACCATATTTACTAAACTTTAGTAAATCATGATGAATAGTCTTATCGATCTTTTGTGGTAGACTTGACCAGTGCACAAGAATGTGTACTCGATCCCTTAGTCCTTCACTTGACTCACATATACATGTGAACGAGGAATTAGTCTTAATTTTCCAAAGCTAAAAGTTCTCATTCATCATACTATACAACTTGCATGATTCCAAGTTCGGTCCAATTGAAAACTTGGGTGATGAGAATCTTTCCTTATTTGGTAAATTTAGACAATACCACAAATGAAAGAATCAATTTCATATTTCCATTATTGCTAGAAACATATAAACATCAATTTTCCATAAATGCCATTGCAAGGAGATAAAATAAAATAAAACAAAAATTTTTATTTATTTATAAGATACGGAAAAATCTTTTTCCTTACAATGAAAATTTAAATGGAAACTATGCTATTACATATTTCCTAACAATCTATCATAACTCTCTAAGTAGTAGCTCAAGAATCCGATCTTCGAACCATGCGATTGAAATCCATCTTCGCGATCAGATTCAACATACTCTTTCTTTAAGTTCCCTTCCCTTTGCTTGATCCTGCCATACATCAAAATGTATTAAGAATCTTCAAATAGGAACTTAATTAAGTTAGATAGTGGACTTACCTGAAGCAGAGTCAAACTTTTTAACTAGACCTTCTCTCAGATCTTTCAGGTAGTTAAGGCAGCTTATCAACCAATGCCCCTTCCTCTGGCAACAGAAACATATGGACCATTTGGGAATGGCACACATGACTATCTCAGACTTAGCCTTTCTCTGTACCATTTGGTCAACCGAGTTGACTATGGCCGATCCCTTTCCATTGGGAAGAAAAAGCTTTTCTAGATATCCAATGTTACCAATTGTCACTGTCCATGGTAGTTTAGGAAGTTGATCTACTAATCAAATTTGCTTTACCAGAGCTCCAAATAATTGTTGATTCAGCAGCACCAAGCAAATAGATAAGATCATTAGGGTCATGTCATAGTCTGTTACATAGTAGTCCCAAAGGAACTCACTGTGTGACTTAGAAAGTGATTGAACAACCAACTTTCTCAAGACTTTGACACCTAACTCTCCCAACTTGTCAATATGTGAGCACACATAGACCTTGTTTGCCAATAGGGCTTGAGTGACTTTGAACTATTCAAGAACTTGTGGGTTAGGGAGAATAATTGGAGGAGGTGGAGGAAGAGAAGTATGATTTCCATTATCCAACCACGGAACATCATCTTCATTAGGAAAGCTTGTTCCAAGAGATTTGGGAAGATCATAATTGTCTGAACCAGACACCTTTTGGGAGATATTCAAGATAGTTGATTTCAAGCCCTTAATATAACACCCAATATGAAATATTAAGGCTAGGACCCAACACAATATTTTATAACTTGGAAGAGGGATGCCGTAATCCAAGCTATAAAATATTTGAAGGTAGGCGAATGACGATTCACCAATTTCCACCATGAAAAACGAAATAATTTATTAGGTTTTAATTGGATTTGAAACTCCTAGATCTTTTGAGATTCATTGAACTTTTCAATGGCATGTTTCAATCTCGATTGTGCCCCTCTCAAATTTTGTGACTGGGATGACGAGGATCACAAAACAAGGTGTGAATAACCATGCAAATATACTTGGTACCCTTAATATTTACCACTCAATCGATGTGCCGGTTAACCACACGCGCTCCACTGATACTATGATAAACATTAAGTTACCCTTTGCCTACCTTGTTAAATCCAGATTAGTGTGCCGGTTAACCACACGCGCTCCACTAACGACTTAAGCAAAGTGCAAAGTGTAATTTCATGGGTTAGCACCAAATTCACATTTTCCTAAGTAACTAAGATTGGGAATTTATAAAAGGTTTAGTTACTTAGTATTTATCATTAATACTTTTAATGATGGGAGAATTATAGTCCTTGTCCTACCCGTTCGGCTAACGACCCTCCACCAGTCAAGGAAGCGGTGGGTGAGAGTGGACGCCCATTAAACTGCCATTTTATAGGCAGTAACCTTATACCCCCCTTATAGACCAGCTTCGTGAATGAGGCCTACTAACGATAAGACCGACTTGATCTTATACATAAATATATATTATTAACTTATAATACTATAAAGTATAAGGGCTGAATTTTAACTTTTAAAACTCTAGGGTTTGGAATTAAAGTGTGTGTGAAACTTTACAAATTCCAAAACTTGAGGGCAAGTTTTGAACTATTCAAAAACTTTTAATTCCATAACTTATGTGTTTAAATTAGTTTTAATGAAAAACTCTTCAAGTTCCACAACTTGAGGACAAGTTATGGAAGCCTTTAAAACATTTAAAAATGAGACTCCATTTTTCATAACTTATGGAAATCTTATGAGTTTTAATAATCATAAATGTGACTTTTCATATAACTTGAGGACAAGTTACAAAAACACATATTATGAACAAATTTTAGATTAATTTGGATTGAAAACATATTATCACATAACTTTTCTATTAGTCTAAATCAACTCGTAAGAACAAGATAATTCAAATCAAACACTTTTCATATAATTAGCCTAACCATTAAACTAATACAAAACATGAATCTATTGACAATTATCTATGAAATTGGATTAGCATGAACATTACCACATCAAAACAGGTTTACAAGTTCAAAAACTGCTTAGGGTAATGTTCCTAGTCCAATTCCGGCTAAAAACCTTGAAAATATGTTGTCTGGGGGTCCAACACGTCGAGTGCATGAACCAACTCGACGATTTGGATGATTTTATGCATGGACTCGGCGAGTCCATCTGTGGACTCGGTGAGTCCACTGTCCAGAACAGCAGAAAATCGAATTTTTCAGCATTTTTCAGCAATTTGCATCAAGTATAATTAAAAACAAGCCTAGGCTCTGATACCACTGATGGGTTTTGAGCATTCTAACACTCCTATGGTGTACATGCAACCCTAAATACCTTATATCTATGTTTTCTATATTATACATGCAAACTTGAACTTTCCAAGGTATTACCCTAACTAGCATACAATCTTTGATACTTGGGTAATATGAACAAGTTATAAGACATACCTTTTGATGAAGCTTGAAGTCTTGATCTTTAAGAGCTGAGCCCCAATAGTGTGTAAGCCTCAAGTGGAATCACAAATCACCAAGAACACCTTGGAAAACCTTGAGAGAATAGTAAGCACACTAGAAATGACCCACTCTTGTATCCTCACACACTAGTGCAATTTCTTGTGCCAAAGACCTCTTTATATAGTATGGAGGATTAGAGTTTCATCCATGTAAACCCTAATACCCATGCCCTTTCATTTCCATAGGATCCATGGGTTAAAAACTCCATGGACTATCCATGCAAGCTTAGCCCAACCTAAATGAACTTGGCCCATACTATATATAAGAGTCCATATTTAATTAGTTCCTTTTGATCACTAAATTAGTTCTAAATTAATTCTTGATCACTACTAATTAAATAATATGATTCCATATTAATATATTAGAACTTATAATATATTAATATAAATCATAAACATACTATTCTCAAAAGACTATCCATATAAATTGTTCCGGTGAAGTGCAACCCAAATGGACCATGCCAAATCGGGTCAAGTACATACCAATAATAGTTATGGGCTTAGACACTAATCCAACAACTCCTGCATCTCTGGTGGTGCCAATCGGTACGACGCCTTAGCGATAGGGGCTGCACCTGGCACAAGGTTCATCCTGAACTCGACCTGCCTCTCCGGATGCACTCCGGGTAACTCCTCCGGAAACACGTCAGCGACGTCCCTGACTACTGAAACCTATTAACCGAGGTCTAATTCCTGACCCGTGTATCCACCACATACGCTAGATAACCCGCACAACCGTGCTGAATATACTACCGAGCCCTGGCAGCTGAGCAAAACCCTGAACCCACTCTGGTGCCCTCGCCGTAGATAATCAGTTCTCCCCCACTTGGGGTTCGAACTAACACCCGCTAACCCTCGCAGTTGATTATGGCACCGAAGCGACTAAGCCAGTCCATACCTACAATCACACATACATCCCCCATGGAAATCAGAATCAAGTCTATCGGGAAAGATACTCCGAAGATCTCCAACACGCAACCCCGATAGACCGAAGAAGCGGAAATCTCGTGTTCGTTGGCGATAGAGACTCGTAACGGACACTCTAGCTCCCCTACTGGCAAACCGAACTCCTTACTGAATGATTGAGAGACAAATGGCCGACTCGCCCCCGAGTCAAATAATATCAAAGCAGGTAAAGAGTTCACTAAGAAAGTACCTAATCATAGGTACAAACACATAAGCATAAAACAGATATTATCAGTAAGATAAAGGATATAAATATACCAGCAACCACATCCGGTGTTGTCCTGGCCTCCTCAGCTGTAAGCTGGAAGGCGCATCTCCAAGCCTTCGGAGACTCTGCTCTACCCTGACCTTCGTCATTAATCCTCAGTATAGCCGACGCTGGAGCCTGTGCCGGCCTGGCAGTAAGATGTGGACAGTTGGTATTCATGTGACCAACCTGATGGTAGTGGTAGCAGATCCTCATATCCTGAACCGAGGCTGGCTGGCGGCAATCCCTCGCAAAGTGCCCCTTTCTTCCGCATTTGTGGCATACACTACCAGATCTACAAACCCCCCGAGTGACCCTTCCCGCACTTTCCTAACGGCCTCCTGTAACTCCAGCAGTGTATCGCAACGCTGGGTGGCAACAAACTGACGGATGTTAGTCTTGAGCATACTCAGATAACGTGCATCTGAGCCTGCTCGGAAGCAAACTCCGGGAAAAACATCACCCTCTCGGTGAGCATACGGGAGATCTCTGTCACCGTCTCAGCATCCTGTCTCAACTCCAAGAACTCCTGAGCTAACCGCTCCCGATCGACCCACGGAATGTAGCGAGCGCGGAACATATCCCTGAACTGCTCCCAAGTAACCGCATCTCTCTGATCATCTGTATACGACCCCATCATCAACCTCCACCAGTCCTTTGCCCCGGACCTCAGCAGGTTTAGGGCACAATTGACCTTCTGGTCAGTAGGACATGAACATGTGAAGAAACATCCGTCCATATCAGACAGCCACCTCATGGCTACAATCGGGTCCTGAATCCCATCAAAAGTTGTGGGCTTCGTGTTATCGAAGTCCCGGTACTGGAAAGCCCGGCTTGTCCCACCACCAGCAGCGTCTACAGCTGCGGTGGCTGCAACGGCAGCTGTCTCAGCAAGAGCTGCATAACGCTCATCAAAGTACTCCACCATAGCGGTCTTGATAGACCCAACCATCTCCGGCAACTGTGCCCGGAACAGAGTAACAACCTCATCATGCAGGATCTCTCGAATCCTAGCGTCCAACTCATCCGACCTCATCTAACCAATGGCCTTGGGCACTTCTGGTCCCTCCAGACCGCCATCTCCTGATCCTAATCCGGATCCAGTCATAAATCGTCTAGTAACCACCATGCTGAAAAAAATACCAGGAAGATATCAGACATTCCATATAATAATCCGGGAACCAATTCCCAATAAAATCCTAGAGGTTGTGACTTCCTTTCTACGCGTATGGGTCCTGTGCTTTCAGTAGTACGGGCCCATACTATCTTCCACACCTACCCATATTTGTCTCAAGTATCATCACAACTCCCTAACAATATACATAAGCATGGCATGCGCTCAATCCTCACTCCTAGAGGAAGGCTAAATATCTCATAACTGGCGGACTGATCCCACACAACTCATCCATGAAACTTCCACCAACCCTGCAGCACTAGTGTATGCTAGTCATACATAACGCTGGACCCTATAGACTTTTGAATATCTGATCCTACCCTAAGCCCATAATCAGACAAGAACAGGAAATAAGGCCAAACCAAATATTCTCAGACTATAAGATCTTAATTATGTACAACTATGATGCATACACTAAGCAACTACAATAATGATGTGAATTTCATATAAGGAAATCCCTAGGCTATCAGGCATCATGTAATCAGACAATTCTATCATGCAATTCCTGAAGATCCTTAGCCTAGTACTAGCATGTTGTTCTAACATATCACAAAATCAAATAATAAGTAAGGTATTTTGGGGTTTACTTACAGGCTCCGGCTGATTGTACACTTGCATCCTCCTTTAGTATTTTAAAAACCATTTGAAAATCATTTTAAAAATCTTGTCCTCAGTTTGAGACTGGATACACACGAGTGTTTCCTCCAATTCACTCAAATCAAGGTTCTGATACCCAACTTGTAACACCCATAAAAATCATGCCAATTTAAAACTTTTTAAATCATTCGAAACCGATAATTATTACAAATTTGTTTTCAAAATGGTTTCATGTCAGAGTATCCCAGAATCATATCATAAAAATATAAGGAGGTGCACGATCACGCCTTCGCCTTCCCGCGATCATCAAAAGTACTTGAAACAAAATCAACAACTGTAAGCCCGAAGCTTAGTGAGTTCCCCAAAAATATCAACGCCATACAAATTTAACCATATCATAACAAATAGCTTGCATAATGAGCCATCAGCCTGATTGGACCGCCTCGCAAGGCCATCAGTCTATCTGGACTGCTCTTCGAGCCATTGGCACGTCTGGACCGCCTCTCAGGGCCTTCAGCCTATCTGTACCGCTCGTCGGGCCTTCGGCCTAACTAGTACGCCCTAACCCGGTCGGCAGTCTATCCGGTCCGCCCTGGGTATGTTGGCACAAACACAAGGCATGACCACCTCAACCCAATCCCTAATCAAACAATCATGTGCACATAAATATCATACGCTAGCTAGCATGTACAAATAGTCATACAGATCTAACAGATCACTAACATAGCATCATCCTATAACTAGGATACCGATCTAACAGATCATTAACATAGCATTATCCTATATACCAGGATACCGATCTAACCGGTCACTAACATCGCATTATCCTATATACCAGGATACCGACCTAACAGGTCACTAAGCATATCATCATGCAATAACCAAGATAACAATCCAAAAGAAGGGCCGACATTGGTGCCTTCGACCCTTAGTATAATGAGGACAACTCACCTCACAAGTAGCTCGAGATGATGATGTCAAACTCCCCAATTACAGCTCCAAACTCAAACACCTACATCCACCAATGATCCACTTCCATAAATTTCCAAATTACTAAAATACCCCCAGAAGTCAAATTGGTCAACCCTTGGTTAAAGTCAAAGTCAACGGTCAAGGTCAACAGTCCATGTTGACTCAACTCGTCAAGTACATCCACTGACTCGTCGAGTTCCTTCCGAACTCAAAGAATTTTGAAAACCCCAGTTGACTCACCGAGTTTCCAGACAACTCGTCAAGTCCATGCAATGCCCAAAATGTTGGGAAAACCCTAACCAACTCGTCAAGTCATCTCATTTACTCGTCGAGTCCATGCAGAACCAAAAACAGGCAATCTTCATCTGACACGTCGAGTTGACCATGAAACTCATCGAGTCCCTTCAGTCCTTTTCTTATTCAGACGCTTTTAAGAAAGACCGAGGCTCTAAATTGTAGATCTAGCCTCCTAGGGCATGGTTACCACGTAAAGTTGCAAACTTTACGTGCATGTAAGGCCTTAAATGCCAAAACCAAGCTAAGGAAGAGGTTTAAGCCAAAGATAAGGGCCAAAGCCTGATAAATTCAATAACTTTATGACTATGAGGGCTTGGAGGAGTCCAGATCTATAGTTACAACTTCAGATCATGCTCAATACCAGAAATGACCCACAAATATGCTAGAAATGGCTTTAAACCCGTGAATGAGGAGATCTAACACTAGAATGATCAAGGTAACAACTTGTTATCTTCAAATGGAAGCCAAAATGGAGTAGGTATTGGATCTACAAGCTTCTCCTTGATCCAAGCTCTTGAGTCTTCAAGTTCCTTGCACTAAAACCACCTTCCAAGCTTTTACACACACAAAATGGGGAGTAATACATGATTAGGGTTTTTTGAGGTCAAGGGGGCGATAAGAGAGTTAGAGGGTGGCTAATGAGCCTTTAAATAGGGTGCAAAATCCTGGAAATTAAGGTTTCACATTCCAGCTCTAACTCGTCGAGTTGGGTCCTCCAACTCGTCGAGTAGGTCCCTTAAGTCACGCGACCGTATCCATTTCTACACGACGATTTGGGGCATCCAACTCGCCGAGTAGGCCTTTAAATATGAAGATAAAGCTGTAAAATTTATACTTGGGAGTCGGGGTGTTACAACTTTACTTTTATTTAAAATAAATGAAAAATTGGAACTTGTCCTTACAATGCATAAAATGAAAACTATGTTTCTAGACATATCCAAAGAGTATTAGCAATATATTAAATTATCCTAACTCCTTAGCAGTAGCTCCAAATTCTGACCATCAAACCACGTGACAAAAGCACATTTCCCACAATCAGATTTAGCTCACTTTACTTAAGCTTCCTTCTTTCTCTTAGATCCTGCAATACCATCAAAATATGGTCCTCACATCGTATATTAAGAATCTATGAATGAGAACTTGTTAAAATAATGGAGTTAATTAATGGATGTACCTGAAGTAGAGTCATACGAATTGAATTTACCATCTTTGAGATCCTTCAGGTACTTTGGCCAGCTTTGCAACTAATGTTTGTTTAATTGGCAGTAGAAACAAATAGACTCTTTGAGGTCAACACATGAAACGATCCTAGAAATAGCCTTTCTCTTTACCATACGATCAAACAGTTTGATCTTGGACGGATCATTTGTTGAGTTTTGTATACTACAACATCCTATAGTGCACATACAACCATAAATGCTTTGGATCTATGTTTTCTCTAATTATACATGCAATATTGTTTCCAAAGCATAAAGCCTACAACTAGCATACAATTGACATAAACAACATAAAAGTGAGTTATAGAATTACCTCTTTGTAGTAACTTGTAGTTTTCGCCTTTAAGAACTTAGCACCCCAAGTGTGATTCCTCAAACGGTTCACAACACACCTTCGACAAAGGAGAACATGAGAGAAAGGTTCTATGCACTCAAAATCGGATATGGAACTCCAAGAACACTAGGGTACCGATTTTAGCTATGAGGTGTTCTATATATAGTCTAAGAGTCATGGTTAAACCCTAATCCATACCTTTGGGCTTATTATCCATGATCCATCATTCAAGTGGGCTAACTCTTTATGGATTCATCCATAAACTTAGTCCATCATGTATCATAAGCCCAAACCATATATATATATATATATATATATATATATATATATATATATATATATATATATATATATATATATATAACTAATTTACATAATTAGCCCCTATTAATTTAATTAGTCTCTTTTGATCACTAAATTAATTCCAAATTAATTCTTGATCAATACTAATTAACTCATATGATTTCATATTAATATATTAGAACTTATAATATATTAATAAATCATAACTAACCTCTTCTCAAAAGTCCATCCTATCAAATTGTCCTGGTGATATGCAACCCAAAATGGACCATGCTACTCTCGGGTCAAGTACATACCAATAATAGTTATGGGCTTAGACACCTAATCCAATAGTCTCCCACTTGGATAAGTCTAATAACTATTATTTCAAGTACGACTCCAAAATCCCGACTAGCAATCGTAGCTCTTAAAAGCCGTTTTCGAACTCTGACCCAGTCAATGACGTGTCCATTAGATAAGGGATCATATATTCCTCCATTCTAGATATCGTATGGACATGAGACATGGATTATAATCATTCTCTCTGTCCATTTGTTGTTTCCAGATTTTTTATTTATGACAACTGACTAATTGAACAAATCAAATCAGTCCAGGCTTGGCCAAGCGCTTAGGGTGTCATCACTAAATCATCTAAGGGCCCACAAATATCACTTTTATCCACATGGGGTAAAAGGAACGAATAAACCTCGACTCAAATGCTTGCTTGTACTTACTCATCAAATCACACACAACAATATGTTTTATAACACCAAGTTACCGGTGCGTTTACGTATGTCAATGTGCAACCGACTTGTAAACTACAACTCACACGTCTTGGTTTCAAGAATATAAGATATTATCGTTTCACAATCACTCGTGACAAAATCCATGAAGTGATTCAAGTGAGCGTGGGTTTAATCCAATACTCAAATTTTATTCCAGGAGTACTCATAAACACTGCAACAAACTTGTGCTATGTCTAAAATACCTAGACAATCTACAGTTAGATTCATGACAGTCTTGCCTCAATACCTACTTCGCATAAAGTTTCTCGGTTCTCAAAGTTTGTAATACTTGACGAAGATGTTGGCCATGCTCCTCTTTGCTTCTTGAGTAGATAAGGATGCCGTCAATGAAGACTATGACGAATTTATCCAGGAATAGACGACACACTCTGTTCATCAAGTCCATGAATACAGCAGGTGCATTCGTCAATCCGAAAGGCATCACTACGAACTTGTAATGACCATAACGAGTTCTGAACGCGGTTTTGGGAATGTCCTCCCCCAAAATCCGTAATTGGTGATACCCGGTTCTTAAGTCTATTTTCGAGAAGTAGCTCGCACCTTGAAGTTGGTTGAACAGATCGTCAATGCGAGGCAGAGGATATCGATTCTTGATGATAAGTTTATTTAGCTCACGGTAGTCTATGCACATGCGGAATGATCCATCCTTCTTCTTCACGAACAAAACCGGTGCTCCCCAGGGTGAGAAGCTTGGTCTTATGAAACCTTTCTTAAGGATTTCGTTAAGATGGCTGGATAATTCTTGCATTTCAGAAGGTGCAAGACGATAGGGGGATTTGGCTATAGGGGTAGCCTTGGGGATTAAGTCGATTCTGAATTTGACTTGTCGTTCGGGAGGCACTCCTGGAAGATCGTCGGGAAAAATGTTGGGAAAGTTGCAGACCTAAAAAATGTTCGCGATGTATTTCACTTCTTGCTTTTTGTCTACCACGTGAGCTAAGAAAGCACAGTACTCTTTGCGAAGGTAATTCTGTGCCTTGATGCAAGAAATGATCTGAAGCTTCGTTCCGGGTTTGTCGCCGTAGATAATAAGAGTTTCGTTAGTTGGCAAGTTCAGGCGAATGACTCTTTCATAGCATAGGATGTCAACATGGTTAGGGCACAACCAATCCATACCTATTATGACGTCAAAACTTTTGATAGAGACCGACATAAGGTCTATTGGGAAAGAAAAGTTATTCAAGGTAAGGATACATCCTATGTATATATCGTTGGTGGATTAGGATTTCCCGTTAGCCATTTCGACTATGAAAGTTTCATTTAGTGGTTGGGAGTTTTGATTTAGCAAGTGTTTGAAATTATGGCTCACGAAGCTCTTCTCAGCACAATAATCAAATAGAATGCATGCATAAGTATTGTTGAGAAGAAACGTACCCGTGACCACTGCAGGGTCTGCTACTGCTTCTTCGTGACCCAAAGCTAGAATCCTCCCAACTCCACCACCATTTCCAGCTTTCGGACAATCTCTTTTGTAATGCCCCACATCACCGCATTGATAGCATGTTTGACTTAGTCCAGCGGCAGGTACTTGGTTAATCGGTTGGGGTGGTGATCTACAGAATCGGGCAGTATGCCCTTTTCTGTTGCAGTTACGACACTGTATTTCCCGGCAATTTCCGTTATGGTGAAAATTGCACTTGTTGCATTTGGGGAGATTACCAGCATAAGGCTTAGCTGATGCAGGGTTAGCAGGGACAGCAGCAGGTATAGTAGCAGCATGGACTGCCACTAACTGTTGTTTTTTCGAGGGTTCTTGTGAAGATTTTCCCTTCCTCTTATTCCAACCTTTCTTCTTGCTGTTGTTGTTGTTGTTGTTGTTGTTGTTGTTGTTGTTTCCTTTCGGTTGTTCTAGTGCAGCAACCACTGAGTTTTGATGGGCTCCGTGGTCTATAAGAGATTGTGCCAACTCTTTGGCACTCTCAAAGGTAACAGGCCTGGAAGCTAAGACACTTGCCTGTATCTGGGGTGACAGCCCCCAAATATACCTTTCTATCTTTTTGCTCTCCAGAGCAACCATTTCTGGACAAAGTATCACTAAGTCAAAGAATCTATTTGTGTAGGTTGTTATGTCCGAACCAACCATAAAAAGACCCCAGAGCTCTTGCTCAAGTTTCTGAATTTCCCCTCGCGGACAGTATTCCCGCATCAGTAGGGTTTTTAAGTTCTCCCAACCCATAGAGTTAGCCACTACCAGGGTCAGTGACTTAACATGGCCGTTCCACCATGTTAGGGCTTTATCAGCAAAGGTACAAACAGCGAATTTGATCTTGCTGGTCTCCGGACAGGAGCAGATTTCGAAAATTGCCTCTGTCTTCTCAATCCATTATCTTAACGCCATAACTCCTCCAGCACCATTAAAGGTCATGGGTTTGGCGTTCGAGAAATCCTTATAAGTACACTCTTGTGAGTGCCCGTGACTCTCGCCGTGGTTAGAGGGATGCACACCAACTCCTGATCCATTAGCACCAGGGGTGTTTATATGTGACATAGCAGCTGCAACAGTTGTCGTGACCGCCGCCTGGAACACGGCAACATCGAATTGAGGAGGTGGCGGCGGAGGTGGTGTTGGCGCTTCATTAACAGGGTTACGCCTTGGGATTCTCCGAGGAGGCATCTTTTACTATAAAAGATGAAAAAGACAATTAGATATCAAGAATAAACATGAATTTGATATCTCTGAACTAAAATACTTAGTTCAATATGAACCTTGTAAAGAATTGGTAATAGTAGTCTATTACAAGTACAACTTGCAAAAAGATAATATGAATTTGAGTGGTTATTTTTCAAATAGTATGAAAATACATGTCGATTGTATTGGTATATTAAGTATATAGTCTGGAAAAATTGACCTTAAAACAGGTCTATAATATACCATAATATTAGGAAAACATCGACATCAAACAGACCTATCGAAAATGAAATTTTCGCGGTCGTACTAAAAAACATGAAAAATAACACTAGAACATATTCATAGATTTACACTATAACCAAAACTTATGAAATACAATATGTTGTTTGGAAAGTTGGACCTATCTAAAGGTCTAGAGTACACCAATTTACTGACATTAAAACATTTAGCCGAAGTCCTAATCTATAACAAAATTGGAAGTAGAATAAACACTACTTGCGTCGCGTACTGCGACGAGTGCTAGACTCTGCTTCCTGGAGTTTGGTTTCCATTAGTTGTCTTTCCAAGGTAGTCTGATGCTCCCTTAAATCTCTTATTTACGTTAGGGCAGCATTCATTTGGTTTTGTAGTGTTGCGGTGTGGGTTTGGGATTCATCTTGAATTTCGTCCAGACGACGAATATCCGCAGCGTTGATTTGTGCCGTTGGATTGACTTCCAGGATCCGGTTTATCGAAACCCTCGCCTGATCGGTATAACACCGTAAATTTTCAAACAACTTTTTCATTTTTAAATCACATAATTTTCATAAAGTATTTCACAAAAAGCTCATTTATTAGGTTTACAACTCAAACTCCGTAATTGCACCATTTAAAATCCAGGATCCTCAAAATGTAACTCTTCCACTGGTGTGTACAATCAAGCCGTTGTCGTCCCGTGATCCTGAAAGAACCTGAAACACATAACACATAACACATAACACTGTAAGCACAAAGCTTAGTGAGTTCCCCAAATACCAACAACAACACATATTAGCCACTCGAGGCTATAACTCTGTGGACCCTCTGGTCCTAACTCTGTGGACCCTCTGGTCCTAACTCTGTGGACCCTCTGGTCCTAACTCTGTGGACCTTCCGGTCCTAACTCTGTAAGCTCTGGAATCATACACACAGCATAATTCACATAGAATAATGCAGTGCATCACATCACATAAATAACATACAAGATACTCTGATAAATAACTCTAATTACCACTCTAGGTAAAGTATAGTGAGAAGACTCACCTGGCAAGCAGGAAGCAGCTATCCTCACACTTGAATCTCGAACTCGCCACTGCCTAACACGTAGGGTAAATATCTCTAATCAACACCCGAAATCTCAAATTTAATTAAACCGATGCTTACTCTTTCCCTCTCTACTCGGGAAGTGGGTAAAAGACCATTTTACCCCTCCATGGTCTCTACTACTTATGTTGACCAAAACCCCAAAGTCAACAGAAGTCAACTCAAGACAACAGTCCACATTTGACCCTACTCGTCGAGTGCACCCTTGCGACTCGTCGAGTCCCCTCGCATCATCTGAATCCTACCTAGGTCTCACTCAGCTCGTCGAGTTGACCCCCGACTCGGTGAGCCACACTGGGTTAAGAGTATTCGGTCAAACCCGCTACGACTCGTCGAGTCATCTCATGGACTCGGCGAGTTGGCTCCAACAGATTTCTCATTCAGACATCTGAGGTCAAATCTATAACCCAAACTCATAGATCTAACCTCCTACTACCCAAAAGTCATGTAAAGGTCTGTACTTGAGACTCATGCATGGTGTATTTTGCTCTATACACCATCTTGACTCCATTGAAGCTCCATAGCTTCAAAGCTCCAAAGTTACTCATTCATGGCTGCCTACTTTCTGGATCTCTGGACCTCACAAGGTCCAGATCCACAAATGACTCGAAAAAGGGTTTGGATGCACCTAAAACCCCATCACTATGGAGATACAAGCCCTAACTTAGCAACCAAAGGAAAGCTATACAAACACAAGGGAGGGAAGAGCTTATACCAGATCTGAAGCTTGGAAAGAAGATGAAACTGATCCTTCAACCCTCCTCTGAGATTCTTGCAACACCCTTGATCTTCTTCTCAAGGAAATAACCTCCAATTAGCCTCTTTCCTCTCTAGCTCACCAATAACTCTAGGGTTTCTCTCAAGGGACGAAGACACTGATGGGGAGGGGCCAAGGAGGCTATAAGTGCCTTTAAATAGGTCCCAAACCCCGGAATTTAGGGTTTCTCTGCCCAGCACCTACTCGGCGAGTCCCTCCTCTGACTCGTCGAGTGCACTCATTAAATCTACGGGAGAAACCCGACTCGACTCGGCGAGTTCGACCCTCAACTCGTCGAGTCTCTCCTTTAATTTCAAGATTAACCCACACGATAATATCCCTGAAAATCCGGATGTTACAATTCTCCCCCACTTGAATTAGATTTCGCCCTCGAAATCGATCCTCAACCACATAGACCAAACTAATCACCTGAAAAACACCATCGAAAGGAGCTCATGCTAAACTGATATCATTCACCATGGACACCTAATACCACACCGAAAATCCCAAATCCAGAACTAAACCAATTCTTCTGCCGCTAACAAACTCCTTCCCAATATCCGGAAACCCTAGTGGCCTGACCCGCCGCCAGGCCGCCTACTCAAGCGATCACCCCGATATTCGCTCCTCGAATATCAAACCGTGATAACTCACAGCTCCTCTGATTCTCACAAGACCGAATCCAACAATCGGTTACCGCTCACTCGTGCCAACATGCGAAATGATCTGAATCACGCCCCCAGAAACGGAAGGGTCCACATCCCACCAGAGCTCATCCACTAACTGCTATCAGAACTCATCCGAACAAGGAATCCTCAACACTCTGCTCTCGGACGCAAGAGAATAACCATGCTCACTCAGGAGTGTTCTCAGACATCACAATCATAAGCTCCTCACATCCCTTTTAATACTGAGCACCAGGTCAACTCCTAACCCCGCAATTGAACCTCCAAGGGTCACTCGTAACATATCCCGAAATGCCTCACTGACTTCCTTCTCACCACAACTATCTTGGCCCAGAGACACACAAGTCATGAAGTTCTCTTTACCCCAACGGATACCACAACCCCACTAAATCGTTTCACCCTCGACCTCTGTCGAACACTACTCCCTAGATACATGCGCCTCGCGGTACCTCCCGTACCCGAGTGTTGACCTACACAGGTCTACGACATCAGATGACAAACAATACTCCTCAACTTGGGACCCACCTCAGAATCCAGAATCTCATCTCGCCTACTCAAAGCACCACTAGAGCCAAACTCAAACTCAAGAGTCTGGTCCGACCCAGAATTGGAACCACTCGTCCATATGAACCACTCAACTCATGACTCATGACCCGCAACCCATGCGTACATCACTTCCCCAATTCCTTCTGATTGTGATAACCACACCTTAACTCAGAATATAACGATTCCTGATCAATAAGGAGACCACAGTCTCGCTCCTGATCCGACCACCAGGTCCCCAACAATTCAATAATAAGGCTACCCAAGCCTAACACTCCTCTGCGTCATGCTCTGACTTGCGAATAATACGGCTTCCTATAGTACCACGACACCCTCTCGCTGACTAGTGAATACTATGGCTCCCCGCAGTATCACAACACCCTCTTGCTGACTAGTGAATACTACGGCTCCCCGCAGTATCACAACACCCTCTCGCTGACTAGTGAATACTACGGCTCCCCGCAGTATCACAACACCCTATCGCTGACTAGTGAATACTACGGCTCCCCGCAGTATCACAACACCCTCTCGCTGACTAGCAGCACTTTCTCTTATCATCCCACAATCTCATACTCACGTTAACCCCTCCCCGCGTCCACTAACTCATGCTTCGCGGACTAACATAGATAGGTACCCACACTCATCCAAATTATGCATCATTATATCTGACGACATTCGCCATAACAAAACACCTTTCCCCGGCTGCAATCCACATTCTTAAATGATCCCTCTTGATGTCAATACCCGAAGGGCTCCCACTGGAACCGTAGATACTTGATACACCACTTGCCGCCTCAAACTCAAGACTCTAAAAATAATTCGGAAATCAGGGCATTATACTCGGACTCCTCAGAACACCATTACAGAACATCACGATGTCCTGCCCCAACCACTGATCTCCCACTTGCGGCATCATACACAGATACACCAATGCATTCCCTTAGAATCTCATAACTAATCTTCATTTCACACCACGCGCAACTCGGAGAGTCCCAACTCTCAATATAACATAGAGGAATCACCAATGACTCAGAACACGATGACAACCATCCGAAACTCCCTCCTCTATTGCTCAAAACTCATGCAAGAATACACTGACCGACCCTGAGGTTGGTTGTCTAATTCCACATCTACTCTTCCCAAACTACATATAACAGCCCATACATTGGACCGGAATTTCCCAACCGCTGAACTATCCTTACAAGCCAAACCACCTCGAAGAATTTCTAACCACTACAAGTTCCCTGACCAACGGCCACCGGCCATGGAGACACTCATCCTTTCACGAACACGTGCCTCATGCATAAACTTACTCTGTACTTCACCTTAACCACCAATAACGCTGGTATTCTGAATCCGTACCACAGGTCTCTATATCCAGTTCTCTATCCGCTCTTGAACCCACCTCTGATTTTCTCATTAGAGTACCCGGTTCTCCCCCACTCAGGGTTTGAACCATCATTATTTGACGCACCAACAATTTATCCCACAGACTGTTCCCACCAGTAACATCGCACCTACTCTTGGAAGGTGCTATGCACACTCGATGATCTCTCGACAGAGATCAAGCAACCCCAAATAACCCCAATCTCAGATAAAATCCTCAGAACTTCCCATCATGACTGCCTCTAGTCATTCAGAAACTCACACCTTCCCATCACCGGACCTCCCCAACTGTCCAGTATTAACTCTGACTCTTAGTCTGGAAATAATGATCTATTATTCTCTTCATCCTCGACTCCTCAACCAACGCTCTATCACATCACTTATCGTAAGAGCAGAGACTCCACTTCCACTCTCGATACCCATCATAGACAAAAGCCATCGCTCCGATATACTCTTCTTGATCATCCGTTGCTACAGCTAACACGTGCCCTACTATACTCGAGTAGGGTGTGTCCTGGTCCTTGACCATCTTAGTTCCCACCGACAACCTGCTCATGCTATATCATTACCTCGCGGCAGACATACTACCTAATACTCCGGTGGAAGATCGCCATCACTGCTACCCCGCAGGGCTTACCCCCAAGCTCAAAAACCGAAGATCTCAACACTACTTATGTTTCCCACAGGAAACGGAAATAGTACCACTCGGATCACAGAAGGTGACGTCTCCACTATCGGCTGATTGCTCAACTCAGGCCGCAATCCTTCATATAATACCATCTCCACTCATCTTTGAGTCTTGCGACTCCAACTGACATCTCACTAAAAATCTCTCTGAAATCAACTCAAATCTCTTCTCAAGGTAGGCTCTGCTGAAACTCGTTCAACATGGCCCTCTGGCCCCATATTTTATCGCATCCGATCATAGAATAACCCAAACACGACAGGATAACTGGAAAAAGCACACGCACTGTCCGCTACGAATCATGGTACTCGAACCATGACATCACCTCTCGCTCTGCTACCGATCATGGTACCCAAACCATGACATCACCTCTCGATCTGCTACTGATCATGGTACCCGAACCATGACATCACCTCTCGATCTGCTACTGATCATGGTACCCGAACCATGACATCACCTCTCGATCTGCTACTCAGAATGTCTGGAATACTCCCTGCATCGAGTATGGGTCCTCTGCTTTCAGTAGTACGGGCCCATACTACCTGCCACATCTACCCATACTCTCTACACGGACCATCCCAGATTCCCTGAGTAGCTGCTCAACCCTCTCAACCACCAATCCCCATACGCGTACTCGCTCCCCAGCGAAATGCTCTACTCTGCCAGCGTACTCTTCTGACTAAGGTCACTTCCTAGGCTCTTCCTAGGTTCTCACATTTCTCCGCCATCAGCTGTTGAAGAACTCCTAATGATGCCAGCCACCTACCTCCTGAATATCGTCATATTCACTTAGTAGTTGTCTCCCATGACCGAGAGTTCTACAAGGCATGAAGCAAGCAACATTCGGGCATCGAATAATCTCTACCAACACGAGAAACCACTCTAGGTACAACTCCACTAGCTCTACTCACACTCAAAAGATATCACCGAACTCAAGTAACTCTACCCCTCGCGGGTGTCTAACTATTCTCGCAGTAAGTTCCATAAGTGCTTATCTAGGTATCTCTCCTAGATTACTTCTCTACTCAAGTCCCTTCTCTACAAGGATTCCCGCTGGATACTCTTACTCAGCACATACTCGAAAGCGCATCACAGATAACAGCAACTCCAAGACTAAGGCATCACAAATCAGGCCACTCTAGTCCTAAAATATGAAATATCTAGCCTGTCTCTAGCATGCATAATATCTCATATCACATAAGGTAAGGGTATTTTGGGAAATCACCGTTCGGGCTCTGGATGATTGTACACACTGCTCTTTCTCGTTTTCTCTTAAAACTCCTGCTCGTTTTAGAAAAATCATTTATTTTGAAAAAATTTCCTCAATTCCTCAGTTTGAGTCCAGACATACCCGAAGGTGCATCCGAATCCCTCAAACCAAGGCTCTGATACCAACTTGTAACACCGTAAATTTTCAAACAACTTTTTCATTTTTAAATCACATAATTTTCATAAAGTATTTCACAAAAAGCTCATTTATTAGGTTTACAACTCAAACTCCGTAATTGCACCATTTAAAATTCAGGATCCTCAAAATGTAACTCTTCCACTGGTGTGTACAATCAAGCCGTTGCCGTCCCGTGATCCTGAAAGAACCTGAAACACATAACACATAATACATAACACTGTAAGCACAAAGCTTAGTGAGTTCCCCAAATACCAACAACAACACATATTAGCCACTCGAGGCTATAACTCTGTGGACCCTCTGGTCCTAACTCTGTGGACCTTCCGGTCCTAACTCTGTAAGCTCTGGAATCATACACACAGCATAAATTACATAGAATAATGCAGTGCATCACATCACATAAATAACATACAAGATACGCTGACACATAACTCTAATTACCACTCTAGGTAAAGTATAGTGAGAAGACTCACCTGGCAAGCAGGAAGCAGCTATCCTCACACTTGAATCTCGAACTCGCCACCGCCTAACACGTAGGGTAAATATCTCTAATCAACACCCGAAATCTCAAATTTAATTAAACCGATGCTTACTCTTTCCCTCTCTACTCGGGAAGTGGGTAAAAGACCATTTTACCCCTCCATGGTCTCTACTACTTATGTTGACCAAAACCCCAAAGTCAACAGAAGTCAACTCAAGACAACAGTCCACATTTGACCCTACTCATCGAGTCCCCTCGCATCATCTGAATCCTACCTAGGTCTCACTCAGCTCGTCGAGTTGACCCCCGACTCGGTGAGCCACACTGGGTTAAGAGTACTCGGTCAAACCCGCTACGACTCGTCGAGTCATCTCATGGACTCGGCGAGTTGGCTCCAACAGATTTCTCATTCAGCCATCTGAGGTCAGATCTGTAACCCAAACTCATAGATCTAACCTCCTACTACCCAAAAGTCATGTAAAGGTCTGTACTTGAGACTCATGCATGGTGTATTTTGCTCTATACACCATCTTGACTCCATTGAAGCTCCATAGCTTCAAAGCTCCAAAGTTACTCATTCATGGCTGCCTACTTTCTGGATCTCTGGACCTTACAAGGTCCAGATCCACAAATGACTCGAAAAAGGGTTTGGATGCACCCAAAACCCCATCACTATGGAGATACAAGCCCTAACTTAGCAACCAAAGGAAAGCTATACAAACACAAGGGAGGGAAGAGCTTATACCAGATCTGAAGCTTGGAAAGAAGATGAAACTGATCCTTCAACCCTCCTCTGAGATTCTTGCAACACCCTTGATCTTCTTCTCAAGGAAATAACCTCCAATTAGCCTCTTTCCTCTCTAGCTCACCAATAACTCTAGGGTTTCTCTCAAGGGACGAAGACACTGATGGGGAGGGGCCAAGGAGGCTATAAGTGCCTTTAAATAGGTCCCAAACCCCGGAATTTAGGGTTTCTCTGCCCAACACCTACTCGGCGAGTCCCTCCTCTGACTCGTCGGGTCTACTCATTAATTCTACGGGAGAAACCCGACTCGACTCGGCGAGTTCGACCCTCAACTCGTCGAGTCTCTCCTTTAATTTCAAGATTAACCCACACGATAATATCCCTGAAAATCCGGACGTTACAATCGGTTTGGCGAGCTATACGATGAACAATGACAGGAATAGCCCTGTCGGCTGATCCTCCGTTACTGAGGTCGTAGATATCTCGGCACATTCGATAGGGTGGGCGCTGGCCCTGTTGTCTGCTCCAGTGGTATATGTGATCTCCCCAAACTGGCGTTGGCCCTTGATATCCTTGCCTGACTGCTGGTAGGGGATTGTATCCTGTAGGTTCTGTGTCGGTGCCCTCTGAATCTTCATCCTCATCTTCTTATTCCTCTTCTTCTGGATCCTCTTCTATCCATCCTTCGTTACCGTGATTGGGAAAGTACGGGTCTCCTGGTAAATGATATCCGACCATTGTGTCTGTGCGAGAATAAGGACACGAGAAGTGCATGAAAAACTAAAGCACATAATCTTAAACATCGATGTTAAATCATTGCATCTATAGTATCATAAAATACTCCTATAGTATTTTAAATTCATGTTCTGCTCTTAGAGTTTCTTCTGTATATAAAGTTGGTAAGTTTTAGACTTGTTGCAACACTACTTTCACTCCCAAACACATGTTGGTCATATCTCAAACCAATATAGTTGATCAGGCTATATTAATCCCAGATATGATTACATAACTGCCCAGGTTTGACAGCAGTGTTCAACAACCAAATACTTTTAAGTTCTTATGACCGTGATGTTGTACTTGTAGGTATGAGGGTTAGTATACTTCTTGTAATAATACTTAAAATTTTAAAAGTATACTTGTAGTTAGAGCTCTCAGCCCCAAATGTATTTATAGTTTGTATATCTTTTATGGATTGATATACTGAGTTCACTATAAACAATGCTCTGATACCAATCTGTCACACCCCCAAACCAGACGGCGGAAACGTCCGGGAGTGGAGGACTTCATTTGTAGTATCACAACACATGCATCATAGTAATCAAAGTACAAACAACCATTGCATTTAAAAGTAAAAGTAATTACAAGTGTCCAATCACTGTATATTGACACCAAAATAATTATAGCAAAATACAGAAGATATGACTCAAAAAGGCTCCATATTCTCATAAAGCTCGGAGAGTACCTGTTTATTGTTTCCCTGAGAATACAAGTAATTTGAAAAGAGAGTATCAACATAAAGTTGAGTGAGTACATAAATTTCTATGTTTAAAGTATGTTTTCTGTTTCTTGAATAAGTAAACTGTTCCAGAAAATCATATATATTTCTGCTGTATACGAAAAGTAGTTTTAATCCACAAAACCGTTCTATTTGTAAATCATTGTTCTGTGTTTATATTCTGTAAAAGTGAGTGTGCCTGGCTCCACCAACTGTTATTGTAAACTGTACTGTAAAATGTATTTCTGTAAGCTAGTACTTTGAAAATGTACTCATGTTTAGTTAATTATACACTAACCATATTGTTAACATCTTTTTAATGAGTTATTATAACCATACTGAGACTAGATGGCCTGAAACAACGCTTTGAAGGCGTTAAAAACTGTTGATAACAACTGTCACTCGTAGGCGTGTATGCCTGACTATAGCTAGTAGTCCGAGTGCGGGGTTGTCAATCCCAATATAGATCTATATACACTTGTTTCGATCCCCGATGGGAGATTCTAGTTACAATATCAGGACTTTAACTATGTTGTTTAAATGAATAAACAACCTGAATCAAATGACTCATAAAAAAAGCATATAGACGGTACGTGTATAGTATAAGTGAAAACCCAATCATTCTGAAATAATGACTGATTGTATATTCCTGAATTAGTATTCTTAACATGTATTTGAAAGCTGTATACCCTTGATTAGTTTTGAATTAAACCTTTATTTCTTGTAAAACGGTGTATTCTAGTATAATTGAATCGTGAATTAATGTTCTATGTATCATAAATTATACCTATTATAATTTATATGTACTTTCTGAATTGGGACTAACTGCTCATGAATGTAACCCCTTGCTCAACATGTTACAAAGGGTATTTAAACTGAATGAAATAACTTTTATATTCATATACATATACAATTATATATAAGTATGATTTAAACGACATTCAGATAAATAACTGATACTATAAGCCCACATCCAAACAAGGAAATGGACCCAAAGTGAGTTATCAGTCCTAAACCTTTTAAATCTTATATATATATATATATATATATATATATATATATATATATATATATATATATATATATATATATTTTTATATATATATATATATATATATATATATATATATATATATATGATTTTTGGGAAAAATATAAGTTTATAAAAGAGTTTAATATTTTGAAATACTTTTAATGACTTGATGTCATTTTATCACAATTTGAAATCATTTGTTTGTAACACAAAAATCCTTGTGTTAGACTTGTATTCCCCCCCCCCCCCCTTAAAACTGTAAAAACTATGAAAATACGGGGGGTATGAACTCACTTGATATGTGGTGATTTGGACATCGTTTCGTTTCTGGGAAGGAGTTTACTTGATGAAAAACCGGGCTTTACACAAGCAGAGTTTTGACTAGAGAAAGTTGTTTTTCTCGTGAATCTCGGGGCTTCGAGGGGTTGTAAGTAGGTTTGTGGGAGTGAAAGAGGTGAAAAGTATGAAAAAATATTGTAAAAAGGGAATGATAACCGGAGAATATCGCAGGTATATATAGGACCAAAGGCTCAGATCCGAAGGGGAGGAGGAGGCTCGCATCGGACAGGTGGCGAGGAGGGGCAGCTTCGGGTGCGAGGCGCGTCGGCTTCTCACTGGGCCGCGATTTCGGTCGAATCAGAAGCAGACACGTGGTGGACACGAGGCAACCTCGCATGCGAGACGACGTGGCCGAACCTCAGCCATGCGAAATTTCCCGGTTGCCAATATTTTTCGATTTTTGTGCCCAAAACTTGCGAAATTCATAACTTTCGCATACGAGCTCCGTTTGACGTTCGTTATATGCACGCGTAGGTGAGATTATACTCTACAACTTTCATTTAGACTTTGTCGGCTAATTTTGACTTTATTTTTAATATTATTATTTTTAACAGACCGGGACAGGAAAATCCGTTAAAAATTCATAACTTCTTCATCCGACGTCCGTTTTTGTCTGTCTTTTTACCGTTGTACTACTATTGACGAGACATTCAATTCTCGTTTAGGTTGTGTCGGCTAAAAATCACTCCATCTTTATGTCGAGTTTTTAGCTGTATACTGCTATACTGCAACTTAGAAAAATCATAACTTCCTCATACGAAGTCAGATTTTGACGTTCTTTTTATGAAAGTTCTCGATTTAACATATTCTATAACTTTCATTTAAATTTTTAAGGCTAAAAAGCCTTTTATTGAAAACTCACTATTTACACTGAACAGTGTTTTGCCGGTTTTGTCGCGGATCTTCGATTGGTCATAACTTCTTCGTTATAACTCGGATTTTAGTGTTCTTTATATTTTTGGAAACCTTGTTAAAATCTATACCACTTTGTTCATCCCAATCGAGATTATTTAATACTTCATTTTTGAGGGTCGATTATGTAAATGTACATAGTATGCTAAAATTTCTCTTTATTATTTTAAAAAGAACTACAAATTGATTTATACTATTACATAAATTTGAAGTAACGGTTTGTTACAAAACAACACATACATAATCGAAATACAAACAAAAAACAACTAACACCTTTAATAACCTCTAAGTCTATAACATAAAAGAAAAACATACATTAACTATTCGACATCAACTTTATATATTTCCTTCGTGGGGTATGAAAACTTTATCCATGATCATTATTCACACCTAAGTCACATTGTTTTACACCCAAGATCTAAAAATTCAACAACAAAGGTAGCATAAATGGCAACCATATTTATGTGAAAACTATAAGACACCTTACTTATACATGACAATAAGACTGGTTACAATGAAAGATGGAAGATCAAAGGCTACCGTTGAACGACCAAATACAACTTGTAACCGTAGTCTATCGAAGAGCCTCTTACAATCGAACGACACGTCGGGAAATAAAGGTTCCTTAGAGGTTGTTATTGCCAAATAGAGCTTCATTAGGCTTGCCATGTGGCCTTCAAATGCGCTCTTTGCAATAAATCAACAAAAATCTTCTTAAGTTATACCAGGTGAATGCCCGCACGTTACGCAGAAACACCTATATAGTTGAAATCATTACAAATATATGTTTTTTTTAAATATAACGATTACGTTGTTGTTAAATTTGATATAATAATTCGTATACTAAATTGATAGAATATATTGATTATTTTGGATTATATGATAATATATACATCTATTATAATTGTATAATCTCAACCGTTTGAATGACTTCTACCCGCGAGTTACTCATGAATAAAATTAAATATAATATATGGCTTAATGTTATTTATAGTTTTTGTTATTGTTAATTTATTTTTTAAAATTTATTTTCTTAACGTTTTAATTTCTATCATTATAATTATTTAAAACATCAGACATTGTTTTTTGATTTTAAAGATAACAATATAATCATTTATATAGAGTTATTTTTAAATATTGTTATTGTAAGTTATTTTAAACTATTTGATTGAAAACTTTTACCGATTATACAAATATCTTTAGGAAATATTTTATTTAAATTGAGATTATAATTTAGTTTTTGCATTTAGCACTACAATTTATCACTTTTAACTATTCACAAAATATTCATTAGGTTTTTTAAGTGGAACTGAAATTTATATTTAAGTTGACACTGTAATGTTATATTTAAATTAACAGTTTAAGTATTTTGTCCAAACTGTTCAAAAGTTGTGGCTTTAAATTGATAATGGTTTACATACAACAACATATTAAATCCAATAAATTATGTATAATATGTTAAAAGTTAAAGACATAACTTTATAAGTAGAAGTAAATATATTATTTTAATATTGAAATTTAGTTTATTTATGATTACACTTTAGGTTTGATATTTATTTAACTTTATTAACCAAATTATAATCATTATTAGAAAGACACTACAATTTATCACTTTTAACTATTTACAAAATATTATTTGGGTTGTTTAAGTTAAACTAAAATTTATATTTAAGTTGGTCTTGTAATGTTATATTTAAGTTTATAATTTAAATATTTTATACAAATTGTTTAAAAGTTGTAGCTTTAAAATGATAATGGTTTACATCCAACAATATATTAAAACTAATAAATTAAGTATAATATGTAAAAAGTTAAAAAAAAATAACTTTATAAGTAGAAGTAAATATATTCTTTTAATATTGAAATTTAGTTTATATATGATTACATTTTAGGTTTGATATTTATTTAATCTTATTAACCAACTTATAATCATTATTAGAAAGAAATTAAAAAGTCATGGGAGTTTCAAATGAATGTGGTGAAATGAAAAATGCATTAGAGTTTCAAATAAATGTGGTGAAAGAAAAAATGTTTCTTTTATAATATAATATGATGATATGATATGATAGTTATAGAGTATAGATTTGTAGTAGCAGCCATGGATGGGTGGTGGTGGTGGTAGATGGCAGTTGCAGGGGAAGAAAATCATTACCCTAAAATGATACTTGTTCTACCAAGTTTTTGCTTGATTATATTGATATTTTGTATGTTGGACGTTAGCAAAAGTAAATAAAAAAAAAATTCACTAGAGGGAAAAGTGGTAGGGGACGATTGACATGAAGGGAATACGCGAAGATGAATATATATGGTTGGTCCATGTAAAAATCATATCAAATATTAACCATAATAAAGAAATAAGAATAAATTTATCTTTAGTCTTAAAGATGATCCTTAAACAATGTTGATAAGAGGGATAATTATCGTAACAATTAAGTTCGAGGAACGAATAGAGTTATAACTGAAATAAATGGACTTATTCAAAAAAGTGCAAAACCACAAGGACGAAGTTTGTAATTTACTCTTTTTACTATTATTATTATGTAGAATTACAAAGTGTAGGAGGATATTAAGAAATCCAATATCTTATCCTTTTGCTACTTCTCTGGCTCTCTCTCAAGTATCAACCAGGCAACCTCTCCAAAAACCACCAACACAAAACATAAAAATAAAAAACAAAATAATAAGGAAGAAAAAAGAAACAAAGTGAAAATGGCAGCGATTTTTCTCTCGAATCCAAGCACCTTCCTCCCATCATCGTCATCATCTTCTTCAGCCTCACACAAACAAGCATCGAGGGGAACCAGTGTATGCAAACCAGTGAGTAAATTACCAAATTGTCCTCCTCAAATCTCTAAGAGAAGCCTATCCATAAGCCTCACTTCCCTTTTCCTCTTGTCCTTAACTGGAAATCCCAATGGTGCCAATGCAGCCATTTTAGAGCCTGATGATGATTTGGAACTCATGGAGAGAATCAAGAAAGACAGAAAGAAGCGGATTGAAAAACAAACCGTACTTAATTCAACCAAAGACAGAGGTTAGTTTCGTCATTTACCCTTTTACTAATTTTGTTCTTCTTTAAATGAGAAAATTTCATAACTTGATTAAGCAAAGTAGTAAGTATTCTCACCAAAAATATAATCAAATGCCTTAAATGTGCTTGGATTATATCTAAAGAAAAATTAATTAATATCCTCCTATTTTTTCTTATTACAAAATGTCCTAAAATATTATTGGAAAAATAAAATTAGACTAGTGTTATGGTTTTGCTATGATTTTAAATCAGTAAGAAAGAACAATAGGAGTATATTTGATTTCTCATATCGAAATATATGATATCATATGAATCATAACAAGTTACTTATTTATCTAACAAAGTCATATCATAACAAAATGAATTTCTTATCATATTTACTTTGTCACCAATTTATCAATCATTTGTAAAACTAAAGTAAATTAATTCGTAAGTCGGAGACAATATGGAACAGGTGCATATATTCGCAATAATATAACACAAGGATTGTATAAATTGGTTGAAAAAAAACGTAACTTTGTTGCATAAATAATTAGTAACCCATCGATAATGTTACAACAAAGGGTAAATGAGTAATTTTGTACAATATTGGGATTTGTGCAGAATATTTACAAGATGTTATTTACAAGCTTAGCAAAGTAGGCCAAGCCATCGAGAACAATGATCTCCCGTCTGCTGGTTCAGTCCTTGGTCAAACCCCTGATGCAGACTGGCTCAAGATGGCCAATGAAGCCCTCTCAAAGGTCCTTATTTTTTCTCCTTCTAATCTCTCTGCTTTATAGGGTTGTACATTGTGCTTTCCTAAATGTACTAACTCTATCCAAAAGGACAGGTATATAAACCATAGAATATATATCATATTACCATAGAATACACATACTGTGTTTTGACTTTCATGTAAGGTACATACAAAACAAGTTAGTACATTATTTAAACATTCACGTGAGGTATAGACAAAACAGTTTGTACTCTCAAAACACAGTACAGTGAGGTATAGACAAAACAGTTTGTACTCTCAAAACACAGTACAACCTGTTTTGTTTTGTTGGTACAAAACAAACCACCAACAAAACAAAACAGGTTGTATTGTGTTTTGACTTTCTTATGGGGTATAGATAAAACAGGTTAAACTGTGTTTTGACTTTCATGTGTGGTATACGGTATACCGACAAAACAAAACAAGTTGTATTGTGTTTCAACTTTCATGTAGGGTATAGACAAAACAGTTTGTACTGCCAAAACACAGTACAACATGTTTAGTTTTGTCGGTGTCAAAACACTGACAAAACAAAACTGTGTTTTGACTTTTATGTGGGGAATACCGACAAAACAAAACAGGTTGTACTGTGTTTTGACCTTCACGTCTATTAAACAGGGACGGGGAGACTGATGTCTATAGGATAAAAAAAAATAATTCTTTTGTAGTAACTGAAAATATGGAATAATTTGGGACAAAGATTCAATTTTATGTCTGTGTAAAAGACGTAAATACCCTTATTATCCTCTTAATAAAAAACAGCCTTAAAAACTGTATGGGAAATGTTGTGGTTGATGTTTGGTTTTGTACAGTTGAGTTCGAGCCCTGAGGAGATGTCTGAGGTGGATGCATTCAACTCGTCGTTGACTTCTTTGTATTCATCAGGTACTATTGAGAATTTTACTTGTAGAGTACAACTACTAATGCGTAAAAGTTACTATTTGAGATTATATGCATTGAATACTTGTTTTTTTTTTGTTGTAGTAACAAAGAATGACATAGAAGCATCGAAATCAGCTTTTGTGGACTCCGCAAGTGCATTTGAGAAGTGGACAACATTGACTGGTTTGGTTGGACAGCTAAAAGGCCTTTGAGCATATTTAGGCTCCTTCCTTTTTTTTTTTTTTTTTTTTGGTTTTCTAATTTAGGGTTCATATGATATGAGAAGCAATTTGCTTTGCATGAATTAAATTCTTCCTTTCATTTTCATAAACCCCCAATTCAATCTTTGATTGTTATGAGATCAAATTAAAATATCTTTTATGCTTTCAAACATACCTTTTTCAAAGCTTTGATAATTCACTGGAATCTATATAATTTACATCTTATACGAATCATGATGCTCTATATTTATCACAAAAAAAATACTTAAAACACAAAAAACACAAAAAAGGAAAGCAATTTGCAACGATTATCAAACACAAATGGTGATAGAACACATGAATGTTTGTGCAATAAAACAAGGGAAATGCAAAAGTTAAAAGCTCATAAAAGAGTTTGCCTATTACATAACGATGATACAGGCATTAACATGACCTCTGTAACCTAGAATAATATAAGCCTATAGACACACAACAAAGACCACAACAAACCATAATAGATGACTACTTTGTTGACGGATTTACCCCCAACAAATGTCACTTCACTTGTGTCTCTTTGATGTTGCTAAAGTTAAAGTTTTTCATGACTCCTAATTAAATCCTATCACAGAATAAGATTTTCACCAAAAGAAAGATGATAAACAAACAACACTAACTTAGAGAACAGGCGGCACCACCACCACCACTGCCGCCGCCACTACAATCACCGGTCACTCTATCTTTATCTCCTCCCATGAAGGATTCTCCTCCGCCACCGGACAACCATTCTCAGCTGCACCACCACCACCGCCTGCTTCCACTTTAGTCGCCGGAACAGCATCCTTGACCACCGGTTCTGGTTCTTCATTGGCGGGCTTGGTTGCGTTCTCCGGCGGGGGCGTTTTAGGGTTTTCAAGTGCTTCTTCATTGACCTCTTTTGCAGGCTCATCCACCAGGGTCATTTCCGGGTTTTCACACTCGTTGACATCTTCTGGTTTGGTTACTTCTTCCGAGGGCATTTTTGGTATTTCAGACACTTCTTCAACAACCTCTTTTACGGGCTCAGTTTCCCCGTTCTTGGTTTCAGCAGCTTTCAATTCATCCGGTTTGATTACTTCCTCCAAGGGCAATTTTGGTATTTCAGAAACTTCCTCACTGACCTCTTTGACCGACTCATCCGGTTTGATTACTTCCTCCGAGGGCAATTTTGGTATTTCACAAACTTCCTCATTGACTTCTTTGACCGACTCACCTTCCAAATTTTTGGTTTCTGCAGCTTTCGGCTCCTGCTGTTCTTCTGGCTTAGTTACTTCCTCCAAGGGCAGTTTTGGTATTTCACACATTTCTTCATCCACCGCTTTTACAGTCTCAACTGCCACTTCCTCTGACAGGGGCATTTCTGGTATTTCACACTTCCCATCGCCCTCTTCTTTTGGTTTCTCATCTTCTTCTCCCTTCATATCGACATCTTTTACAGGCTCAGCCACTTCATCTGCCAGGGGCATTTCTGGGATTTCAATTTTCTCATCATCTTTCTCAATCTTTTCAGAATCCTTCATTTCAACATCTTCTTCTTCTTTCTTGCCTTTCTTGGAAGATGTTGACTTTCTGGGGCGTTTGTTGACCGGTTCAGGATCTGGTGGTGGAGTTGACTTTTCTTTCTCACTGATTCTTGAAGACCTTCTTGGAGTCTCACCACTTCTCCAATCAAACTCAGAAATCTTGGGCCCACCAGGGTGTGATTTCAGGTACTGTTTCAGTTGCTTTGTGTTCTTGATCTCTTCCCCTGTTGGTGAAGTGAACACAACTGCATTCTTATTTGGTGTTCCTCCTTTCGTTAGTGAAAACTACACATTAAACCATGTGTCAGATGTCTAAAATACCCTTCTCACAATTCACAAATGATAGAGAATGAAATCTTGAATAAGAACAAGATAACATTTGATCCATAGAATTAGTAGAAAATCAGATGGGGGGATAGTGAAAGATAGTTGGATGGATCTTTTTGAGTTTTGAGACTCAAAGATCTTACCTATAATTCACCAAACGTAAAACCCCCAAATTACATAATTAAATTTGAAAAAGAAAAACCTAATTTTGAATATAATCAAACTAATCAAAGACTAAAAAGGTTGAAGTGTACATTGGAAACCTAATTCGCAAAGGTAAGGAAACTAAGGAATTCAGATAGTTAGAGTTTGAAATTCCCCTAATTTAAACCCTAATTTCAAGATGTTCTCCACGCAAATCAAAGGTTCGCAAACTGAATTGTAGTGGAAACCCGACTCATAATGTTTAAAATCAAAATAAGGAATTAACATAACTCCAATTGAAAAACCCCTAATTTTAAGTTTAATGAATCGACCCGTATTTTCCTCAAAGAAGTCAAAGGCTGACAAAATTTTCGCATATCTAGAACTCAAATCATAAAATTAAAGAACAGTGTAAACAAAGAAGCAAACCAAATCACATAAAACAAACCAGCGTATATAACTGATGCAAGATAGCATAAAGACGAAACTTGAAAAACATTATTTTTTTTCAAATTAGTGGATACCCACCAAAACCCTAGTTTCGAAAAATCAAACCAAATTTCACCCAAAACGGTTAATTTTCATACAGATGAACTACACCGGAAACCTAATTGAAAGAATTAATAAAGAATGTAAGCAAAAAAGCAGCAAAAGTTAACATAAACCATATTCAATTTAAATTGAAATGTAAAGAGAGGGGAAAGAGAAAGAACCGTTTTCTTCCAGCCCGAAGGTGCAGGGAGTTCCAAGGAAACAACGTCATCGTTTGGACCAGTGCTCGCCATTTTTGAGAACAAAAAAACCCTAAAAAGTTACAAAGACACAAAAAAACCAACCAACTCTATAACTGTTTGTAATCAAGAAAGATAAATGTACTAATCTCTTCACAAATCATAAACTGTAGCAAAAGGAGCGATAAAAGTATAGCTTTCTCTCTCTAAAACTTCGAAAATGATTGATAAACACTCTACCTTCGTGATTCTCTCTTTTTCTCTCTATCTCTCTCTCTCTCTCTCTCCGACTTAGATTTTGTTTCACGAAATTGTAGTTCTTCGAACTGAAATCTCTCTCTTCCGAGAACGGTAAGAAGCATAAATATGTGGGAAAATATGTACTTTTGCCCCTCATCTATAATAAAGTGTATTTTATCGCCCCTGTAGTATAATCATAATTCTTTGAGTCCGATATATTGTTTGTATTTGGGATAATGTCTTAAATGGGTAATATATTTTTCGAATTATTTTTTCACATTTGGTTTTTGAGTTTTTTTTTTTTCATATTTTTCCTTTCAACTTGTTTAACTGTACATAATAAGTCTTTACGACCGGCTATGCCAGATAAATCGGAAAAATGACTTAATATGATAATATATTTCTCACTTTGTACACATTTAGTTCTTAATATATTTTTTTTACATTTAGTCTTTCATATTTTTTTGTTGCAAAATAAGTTTTTGTTATTATTGTACAAAATCGGGTTCTTTAAGTTTTTCTCACGACATCTTAGGTGGGACAATCATTAATGAGGTGTTTGAGACTGTTAATGTTTATGGTCACCGCAACCTCAACTGTTTGGTTCCTTAGGTCTTGTGTTTCGCTGAGGTCTTGTATTTTGAACGGTGTGAATTCTTCATATGATCTCAGATTCTAACGATCTTTATATCCACGTGTTCGTATTTGAGTCTACTGCAACTTTCATTTCGATCACTCCCGTTAAAAAGTAATATATATTGACTTACTATCTTTATATACATGCATTCTATATGAATATATGTATGAATGTTTTTTTATAAAATCGTAAGTAAAAATATATTACTTTTTAACAGGAGTAATCTAAGCTGATTGTTTGCTTAGGTATTGTGGTTTGGCTTAATGTCTTGTATTATGAACGTCATAACTTTTGATCTTAAATTTTAACGATCTTTATATTCATACGTCCATATTTAAGTCTACTACAACTTTTGTTTAAATTATTCCCATTAAAAAGTAATATATTTTTACTTATGATCTTTATATACATGCGTTTTTTATGAATGTATGTATGAACGACTTTTTATAAAATCGTAAGTAAAAATATATTACTTTTTAATGGGAGTAATTTAAACGAAAGTTGTAGTAGACTTAAATATGAACGCGTGGATATAATGATTGTTAATATATTTGAGGTTGTATTAAGAAAGTATGACATTTGAGATTATAATATAGAATTTTCTAATTATAAATCACACATCAACCATGTAAATAAAAAAAACATAACTAAAAGAATTTACAATGAGTGTGTTAAATTCATCTAATAGATGACATGATGAGCCCGGTCCACTTTTTGTCCAAAAACCGTCCCAACCGTGGTATTTCTAGTATCACACATGATCTTGAATGGAAGGTACCAATTCGACGGTTAAATGATGGGGGAGGATGTCAACAAGTCCTTCAAACTATCAAATGCACTTTTACATGCATCACTAAACTCAAATTCAACCTCTTTTGTAGAAGTTGGCACATCGGCACTGTGATTTTGGAAAAGTCTTTGATGAACCATCGATAGAAACTTGCATGGCCAAGAAAAGAACGTACTTCCCGAACATTTGTCGGGTACGGTAAACTCTTAATCACATCAATTTTGGCATTGTCTACTTCTAAGCCTTTTGAGACACCACATGTACAAGCATCATGCCTTTGTCAAACATAAAATGACATTTTTCATAATTAATGACTAATTTTGTGTCAATGCACCTTTGTAAGATTTTAGTGAGATTTAGCAAACATTCATCAAAAGAATTTCCATAAAGAGTAAAATAATCCATGAAAACCTATATGATATTCTCAACATATTCTGAAAATATACTCACCATACATGTTTGAAAAGTTACGAGTTCATTGCATAAACCAAAGGGGCTGCATCTATATGAAAAGGTGCCAAAGGGACATGTAAATGTGGTTTTCTCTTGGTCTTCCGGGGCAACTGAAATTTGATAAAAACTAGAAAAACCATCAAGGCAACAATAGTGGGATTTCCCAACCAATCATTCAAGCATTTGATCGATGAATGGCAAAGGGAAATGGTTGTTCATCAAAATGTTTGCTCAAGATGGTGGTTGGCATATCTTGGCTTGATAACTCAAACCAATCATTAGTACATGAATTAATAACATCTATGATGTTTAAGGAATGAATATCACTAGGATAATGCATGGCTTCAAAGATATTGAAATTGATCACCTCACCATGAACTCCCTAAATAAAGTACCATTCGCTACATCTATTTTTGTTTTTACGGTACTCATGAAGGGTCTCCCCAAAATTTTGGAGCTCGATTGTGGGGTGTTGTCATCACCCATGTCCAAGACATAAAAATCAGCAGGGACTATGTAACGCCCGTGTTTCGAGGCTAAGCATTGATGCGTTGATGTAATAGTCTAGGTCAACCACTGTAACCTATTTTAAAGTAATAAAGATGAATTATTTGAACATTATGTGAATTATGTGCTTTTATGTGATTATATACTTATTTATAAAGATATAATAAAATAAGCGTCAAAAATAAAATGTTAGATAAGCCCGATATCGATGAAGAAAGTTGTAGTGGTCGAAACAAGGATTCCGGTGATATAAAGAACGTCGAAATCCGAGTTATAACGAAGAAGTTATGACCTGTCGAAGTTTCGCGACGGAACCAACACGGCGCCGGGAAGCGTAAATAGTAAATTTACGATAGAGCGACTTTTAGCCTTAGCGATCTAAACGAAAGTCGTAGAATATGTTAAACCGAGAGCGTCCATAAAAAGAACGCCCAAATCTGACTTCGTATGAGGAAGTTATGATTTTTCGAAGTTTCGACTTAGCGGTGTACAGCCCTAAGTTCGAATTTTAGATCGATCGATTTTTGGCAAACACAACCTAAATGAGAATTAAATATCTCATTAATAGGAGCTCAACAATAAAAAGACAGATGAAAACGGATTCTGTATGTAGAAGTTGTGAATTCTACACGGTCGTTTAACAGTGTAATCTTCTCATACTGTTAAATTTAAAATCGATCGAGAATTAGCCGATGGGGTCAAAAGGAAAGTTGTAGACCTTGTCCTCACCTACGCGTGGATATAAAGAACGTCAAAAACGGAGCTCGTATGCGGAAGTTATGGGGTTTAGAAGTCGGCAGGGTGCTGCAGCGAAGTGGGTGACGTGGCACAATCTGATGACGAAACATGGCACCAACTCGACGAGTTGGACCAGCAACTCGACGAGTTGGGGGTCAGAAACTCGACGAGTTGGGCCAGAAACTCGATGAGTTCACCCCTTTTTCAGCCTATAAATACCCCCCGAGAGTTACTTCATTTTTTATACCAAAACCCACTTATTCTTCTCACTACTCACTCTCTAAACCTCCCAAAACACCCCAAGAAGCCTAGGAAACCTTTCTATCTCTAGAAGGAAGGTTCGGAGAGCCCGGAGTCTCCGAGAAAAAGAGTTTTTCGGTTCGAAACTCTGCCCGTGTAGAGCCCGGTTTTCAAGCAAACTTCCCGGTTTCGTCAAAGGAGATTATTTTAAGAAGCGGAGTGCTGTCCGAATCACTCCTTATCAGGTGAGTGCATAGTCACTTTCATCTTACACATAGATATGAAGTATTTTATATAAATTATGTGCTATGTGTCTAAATATATGTTGTCTGTTTACCTGAGATGTTTGCTGGATGAAAGATCTGAACCTCTTTCTTTTTAGATCTGAACTTCTTCCTTTAGATCTAAACATTTTCTTCCAGATCTGAACTTTCTCCTTCAGATCTAGATTTTCCTTCGGATCTAAACTTTTTTTCCTTTTAGATCTAAGACTTTTCTTCAGGTCTGAATGGTATATGTATTTTTTACAGATCTAACCCTTTTCTTTCAGATCTGAACTTTTTCCTTCAGATCTGGACTTTCTCACTGCAGATCTGAACTTTTCAGATCTAAACCTGATATATGGATGATTTATACTTGAGATCTGTACTGGATGAAAGATCTAAACTTCTATCTTTCCAGATCTGACCTTTTCTTCAGATCTAGACTGTATATGTATTTTATGCTTTGAAACTATGATGAAAGATTTAGACTTTGTTTTTCAGATCTAGACCTTTTTCTTCAGATCTGAACCGTATATGTATTTTCTTTACAGATCTAAACTATTTCTTCCGATCTGAACTGTATATGTATTTTATATCTACAAATATGTTGGGTAAAACATGGGTAGATGAAATAGTTGGTGTGTGATGAAAGATGAGTCAGAGGATGAGATAAAAGGTAATATAGATTATGAGATGAGGGTGAAAGGTGAAAAATGAGAGAAACCTTTACCCAAACGATGGCCCCGTCATCTAGCAGAGTACGGATGACAACCATGGACTATTCTAGACAGTCTGTGGAACACTAGCAGGCTCGCTACCTGTAGGTGTTGTGAACAATACGTTCACCCGGTGTACTCTAAAAACCCATTGACATGTATTGCAGGTGGACTCCCGCAAATAATATTGTCGATAAATGAGAGCTATGGACTTAGCACCCGTTGGATGAACCCTGGCAGCTATGGATTTAGTGCCTGTTGTATAAACCTTGGCGACGATGGACTTCGTGCCTATTCTCTAGGAAAACCCTTTGGAATGAGTGATAGATGATTCTTAGGGTAGATCCCTAGGAATTAAAGAAGATAATGGGGATGGGTAATTGGGTTAATTGTTTGATGATAAAACATAATAACTTTACTATTGTGGGCTGAAAACCCTATGTACTCACCAGGTTTCCCAACCTGACCCACTCAGTTTATTTGCATCACAGGTGTCGATATAAAGCTACACTCCACTGAGGGATTAAAGAGATGTAGATCACTAGTGTAAATGAATGTAAGTTCTGTTTATGCTTATGTTTATGTATTGACGTTGACATCCCAAGGTTTTAAAAGGAATAAAACACATTTCTTCGGAAATGCTTTGATAACATATTTATCATGTTTTTCTGGGAACAAAATTCTGCAACACTTTTCTTAAGAAGTTACTCTGATTTTTATTAAAAAGCATAAACTAAATCGGTCTTTTCTGGCCGTAAAAATGGGGATGTCACAGTTGGTATCAGAGCATTAGTTTAAACGAACTAGGAATTTGTAGGATTTCTAGACTTAAACTTAGAATGCTAAGCGATGATTGTGAGATGAGTGTCTACCATATTTTAGACACGAGCACTAGTTTATTTTAGGAAAGATGCCTAAATTGCTTTATGTGCTAAATGAATTATGATGCTTTATGATGCTACCAGATCTATGGTCTGTTGCCGATCGGATCTGGAAATTTTATGTGTACAGTTTTCTAAACGTTTGATTACGGAATTAGAACTGGCATGTAACTTTTCGGAGTGATAATGAGATTTATACGTCTATCATAAATAAATCTTTTCTATCTGAATTCTCGTCACTACACACCGAACGTCTGATTTTGGTGTATAGATCGACATGGTGGGCACTCGAAGCGGACTCAGAAACGGTAACCCGCAACCTGAGCCACAAGTGACTGAGAAAGCACCAGAAGTAGCAGTTGCACCTGAACCAATCACGATGGCAGGAGTACAGGCAATGGTGCGGATGATGTTGGATCAACAGATGGAAGAAACAAGGCGTTTACTTCAACAAAGTACGGACAAACTTACAGTGCCGGTACGCTAGGCACCAACTCTTGAGGCAACCATCTGGGTTGCTAAGTCGGTCGAAGAAATGATCAACGATAGGACCGCCAACAAGGTTGAAGTTGGCAAGAAGAGGAAATTTGAGGGGACTTCAAGGTCCAACAAGAGCAATGTGTTCTCAAAGTCTGGCAAAGGGGGAGGTAAAGGCAAACGGTGCGAGAAGTGCAAAAATAAACACTCTGGAAGGGAGGTGACTTGCTTCAAATGTGGAAGGACTGGGCATTACGCCAATGAGTGTACATTTAGTAAGAGGGTGTGCTACGGTTGTAGGGAAGAAGGACATATTTCTAAGGACTGCCCGAGGAAAAATGAAGTCGTAAGAGCAAATGCGCCTCTAAAGCCGAAGGCAAGAGCATCTCAGACAATCCTCGACGAAGAAGGTGACAATGCAAGGAATCACGAGTGAGGATTTTCCATCCGAAGATCAATATATGTATTAGCCATGAGGGTAGTATCGTATGATGTAACCTATTAGAGGCATAGTCTAGGGTGAACTTGAACACCTATGTAATTTTTTCTAGGAATAATATAATACCTTCGTTTTGCTATCTGAGGTGTTAAGCTGTTGTGTGAATTTTCTTGTATGGTGACTTGGAAAACTGCGAGACAATACTTGGGATGAGTATGAGTAGGTGTGAATGGTAGTAGAGGCCTATGCTACCGGAAGCACAGGACTCGCACTTGGATCAGGGAAGGTCAGAAGGTTACCAAGACGCTAGTAATCGACTCTGTTTTGTTCATATCTTTCGTTACCATCGTTTCAGTAATGACTAAGAAGATGATTGTTAATCCGACCCTAGTGGCCATATCAAATCGAGTCTGAATAAGATGAGTATGTTACGTTGTTCAAAGAAACAAGATCGATGTAGCGTCCGACTTAAGCCAGAAGATTAAAGTGAAAGACAATCGAAGCGATCAATAGAAGTATTGTAAAAATTGTTAAGCTAAGAAGCTTGTAGCTAGAAGTGCTACATGCTAGAATGTGATTATATCACATTAAAACATGAAGGAAAGTATATTCCGTTCTGGAATTTGACTCTAAATGGCCTGAGTCTAAGTGTTGCATCATACGATAAGAGGTCATTAGAACATGACCCATCGGTCTACTATGGTAATCAAAGGAAAGAACTTATCCTAAGTTTGTTAAAAAAAAGGAGGAGTCTCCAATAAGGATCGAGATTGTGACTTGAAGGTCACAATTGAATGTTCAGCATGGGATAGGGAGCGGGTGCAAGATCGAGCACCGCCTGCAGACAAGAATTCCAAAAGTTAGATACTCATTCGAAGGAAACATAATAGTTACGACTGTTACCTAGGATGAAGAGATAACATATGGAGTCATTATACAAGTCATGTCTTGTTGGTGTTTCCGAGAACGGAATTGAAGACTTTGTAGTTTGTAGCGACGCATCTGGAGCTGGTTTGTGTTCTGACCCAAAGGGATAAGGTGATAGCATATGCATTGAGACAATTGAAAGAACACGAAAAGAAATACCCCACTCATGATCTGGAGTTGGCGGCGGTAGTATTTGCACTAAAGATATGGAGGCATTATCTTTACGGCACGAAGTGCAAGATTTTCACTGATCATAAGAGTCTTCAATATCTCTTTGATCAAAAAAGTTGAATATGAGGCAACGACGCTGGCTATAGTTGCTAAAGGATTACGATTGCGAGATACTTTACCACCCTGGTAAAGCAAATGTTGTAGCTGATGTTGTAGGCCGAAAAGTGAGACTTGAAAGGAAAAGGCCAAGGGCATTAAGTATTGAAGTTGTCTCAATGATTATGAAGAGCATCAAGAAAGCTCAGGAAGAAGCTTCAGAGAAAAATGACCGAAAGGAGGAACGTTTGGGCAAAACGTTAGTGTTAGGTACAAACAGTCAAGGATTAAAGGTATTCCAAGATAGGATTTGGGTACCTAAAACGGGAGGAGTAAGAGATCTTCTGATGGAAGAAGCCCACAAGACCATGTACTCGACTCATCATGGCAACACTAAAATGTATAGGGATCTGAAACCCTACTACTGGTGGCCGACGATGAAGCTCGATGTTGCAAAGTATGTGGCAGATAGTGTAACATGTGCGAGAGTTAATGCACAACATCAGAAACCATATGGGATTTTATAACTTTTACCTGTACCCATGGGTAAATGGGAAGACATCACCATGGATGTTGTGACTAAGCTGCCCAGAACAAAGGACGGTCACGACCTGATTTGGGTGGTCATTGATCGATTCACTAAGAGTGCACACTTCATAGCAGCCAATGAAAGATGGTCTATGGATAAGCTTGAAAATGCTTACGTGAAGGAGGTAGTAAGACTTCACGGTGTTCCTTTAACGATTGTATCAGATCGTGATAGTCGTTTCACGTCAAGGTTTTGGAGGAGTCTACAAGAGGAATTGGGTACGAAATTGTGTTTAGTACAGCTTATCATCCGTAAACCGATGGCCAGAGCGAAAGAACGATTCAAACGTTGGAGGATATGCTAAGAGGGTGTACCCTAGAGTTCCAAGGTAACTGGGATGAAAACTTATCTCTGGTATAGTTTTCCTACAACATTAGTTACCATTCGAGCATTAAGATGGCACCTTATCAAGCCTTGTACGGACAGAAGTGCCGTACGCCGTCTTGTTGGCTTGAAGCCGAAGAAAAGCAGTTTATGGGCCCCGAGATAGTCCATCAGACTACTGAGAAGTTAAAGGTGATTAGGGAAAAGGATGTTAGCAGCTCAGGATAGTCAGAAGAGCTATGCTGATAAGAAGAGACGATCGATGACGTTCGAATTGGGGATTCAGTTTCACTCAAAGTCTCACCGTGGAAGGGACTTATAAGATTTGGGAAATGAGGAAAGTTAAGTCCAAGGTTTATTGGACCGTTCAAAGTTCTTCAAAGGATTGGGAACCAAGCTTACAAGCTCGAATTACCTGAAGAACTAGATGGTATTCATAACACATTCCATGTGTGTTATTTGAGGAAGTTCACGGGAGAAGTTCCGGACATAATTCCAGTTTCAGAGTTAAGGATGGATGAGTAATAAGAGGCTAATCGACGAGCCCGATGTGATTGTTGACGTAAGACGAGGAAGTTGCGACGCAAGATGGTCGACTTAGTGCTTGTGCGATGGAAACATTCGAATGGGCCAAATCTCACCTGGGAAACAGAGAGTGACATGATGAGTCGCTATCCGCATCTGTTTGCTGATGCATGATTCCGGGACGGAATCATCCTAAGGGGGAGAGAATTGTAACGCCCGTGTTTCGAGGCTAAGCATTGATGCGTTGATGTAATAGTCTAGGTCAACCACTGTAACCTATTTTAAAGTAATAAAGATGAATTATTTGAATATTATGTGAATTATGTGCTTTTATGTGATTATATACTTATTTATAAAGATATAATAAAATAAGCGTCAAAACTAAAATGTTAGATAAGCCCGATATCGATGAAGAAAGTTGTAGTGGTCGAAACAAGGATTCCGGGGATATAAAGAACGCCGAAATCCGAGTTATAACGAAGAAGTTATGACCCGTCGAAGTTTCGCGACGGAACCGACACGGCGCCGGGAAGCGTAAATAGTAAATTTACAATAGAGCGACTTTTAGCCTTAGCGATCTAAACAAAAGTCGTAGAATATGTTAAACCGAGAGCGTCCATAAAAAGAACGCCCAAATCTGACTTCGTATGAGGAAGTTATGATTTTTCGAAGTTTCGACTTAGCGGTGTACAACCCTAAGTTCGAATTTTAGATCGATCGATTTTTGGCAAACACAACCTAAATGAAAATTAAATATCTCATTAATAGGAGCTCAACGATAAAAAGACAGATGAAAACGGATTCTGTATGTAGAAGTTGTGAATTCTACACGGTCGTTTAACAGTGTAATCTTCTCATACTGTTAAATTTAAAATCGGTCGAGAATTAGCCGATGGGGTCAAAAGGAAAGTTGTAGAGCTTGTCCTCACCTACGCGTGGATATAAAGAACGTCGAAAACGGAGCTCGTATGCGGAAGTTATGGGGTTTAGAAGTCGGCAGGGTGCTACAGCGAATTGGGTGACGTGACACAATCTGATGACGAAACGTGGCACCAACTCGACGAGTTGGACCAGCAACTCGACGAGTTGGGGGTCAGAAACTCGACGAGTTGGGCCAGAAACTCGACGAGTTCACCCCTTTTTCAGCCTATAAATACCCCCCGAGAGTTCCTTCATTTTTCATACCAAAACCCACTTATTCTTCTCTCTACTCACTCTCTAAACCTCCCAAAACACCCCAAGAAGCTAGGAAACCTTTCTATCTCTAGAAGGAAGGTTCGGAGAGCCCGGAGTCTCCGAGAAAAAGAGTTTTTCGGTTCGAAACTCTGCCCGTGTAGAGCCCGGTTTTCAAGCAAACTTCCCGGTTTCATCAAAGGAGATTATTTTAAGAAGCGTAGTGCTGTCCGAATCACTCCTTATCAGGTGTGTGCATAGTCACTTTCATCTTACACATAGATATGAAGTATTTTATATAAATTATGTGCTAAGTGTCTAAATATATGTTGTCTGTTTACCTGAGATGTTTGCTGGATGAAAGATCTGAACCTCTATCTTTTCAGATCTGAACTTCTTCCTTTAGATCTAAACATTTTCTTCCAGATCTGAACTTTCTCCTTCAGATCTAGATTTTCCTTCGGATCTAAACTTTTTTTTCCTTTTAGATCTAAAACTTTTCTTCCGGTCTGAATGGTATATGTATTTTTGTCAGATCTGAACTTTTTCCTTCAGATCTGGACTTTCTCACTGCAGATCTGAACTTTTCAGATCTAAACCTGATATATGGATGATTTATACTTGAGACTGTACTGGATGAAAGATCTAAACTTCTATCTTTCCAGATCTGACCTTTTCTTCAGATCTAGACTGTATATGTATTTTATGCTTTGAAACTATGATGAAAGATTTAGACTTTGTTTTTCAGATCTAGACCTTTTTCTTCAGATCTGAACCGTATATGTATTTTCTTTACAGATCTAAACTATTTCTTCCGATCTGAACTGTATATGTATTTTATATCTACAAATATGTTGGGTAAAACATGGGTAGATGAAATAGTTGGTGTGTGATGAAAGATGAGTCAGAGGATGAGATAAAAGGTAATATAGATTATGAGATGAGGGTGAAAGGTGAAAAATGAGAGAAACCTTTACCCAAACGATGGCCCCGTCATCTAGCAGAGTACGGATGACAACCATGGACTATTCTAGACAGTCTGTGGAACACTAGCAGGCTCGCTACCTGTAGGTGTTGTGAACAATACGTTCACCCGGTGTACTCTAAAAACCCATTGACATGTATTGCAGGTGGACTCCCGCAAATAATATTGTCGATAAATGAGAGCTATGGACTTAGCACCCGTTGGATGAACCCTGGCAGCTATGGATTTAGTGCCTGTTGTATAAACCTTGGCGACGATGGACTTCGTGCCTATTCTCTAGGAAAACCCTTTGGAATGAGTGATAGATGATTCTTAGGGTAGATCCCTAGGAATTAAAGAAGATAATGGGGATGGGTAATTGGGTTAATTGTTTGATGATAAAACATAATAACTTTACTATTGTGGGCTGAAAACCCTATGTACTCACCAGGTTTCCCAACCTGACCCACTCAGTTTATTTGCATCACAGGTGTCGATATAAAGCTACACTCCACTGAGGGATTAAAGAGATGTAGATCACTAGTGTAAATGAATGTAAGTTCTGTTTATGCTTATGTTTATGTATTGACGTTGACATCCCAAGGTTTTAAAAGGAATAAAACACATTTCTTCGGAAATGCTTTGATAACATATTTATCATGTTTTTCTGGGAACAAAATTCTGCAACACTTTTCTTAAGAAGTTACTCTGATTTTTATTAAAAAGCATAAACTAAATCGGTCTTTTCTGGCCGTAAAAATTGGGATGTCACAGACTACGAGTTCATTGACTTGCACTAACATGTCCTCCAATACACCATTTGGGTGTACTAAAGACCGGTCGGCAAGTTGTATTATGACTCTCATTTTTGTTAAAGGTCCAATTGCCATTGTTTTGTAACTCAAATAAGTTAAGACATTAATTGATGCCCCCAAGATCTAACATGGCACGTGGCACAAAAAGGTTACCCATTTTACAAGGAACCATGAATACACCCGAGTCCTTGCATTTCTTTGGTAGTTGTTTTTATAAGACGGCGGACACGTTTTCTCCTACTTTTACCATTTGATTTCCTTGAAGCTTTTTATTATATGTGCATAGTTCCTTAAGGAACTTAGCATATATATGAATTTGTGTGATGGCATTTAAAAGAGGGATGTTGATTTCAACCTCTCGGAACATTGCCATGATCTCGTCATCTTCGCGCTCTTTTTTTTGGCTTGTTAGCCTTGAAGGGAATGGGACCGGAGTGACTTTTACTTCGTTATCTATTGGCTTCTTTGGCTTTAACGTTTCTTTCTTTTCATCCTCCGTGACAGCTTCCTCTACTTCAATCTCATTTTTTTTCCTCGTCTTCATTCGGCATGCTTGGGCCATCATAGCTTTTTCCACCTCTAAAAGTAATGGCACATGCATTTTGTTTCAGGTTCTTCTCGGTTTTGAGAAGGTAGCTTGCCTTATGATTCCATCTTAGTTATGGATTGAGAATGTTGTGTCATTTGTTGCTCCAAGCTTTTTATGATAGCCTTAGTTTCTTGCTGGAAGCTTTGAGTTCTAGTAGCAAGGCTTTTGACAATGTCTTCCAAGGACATACTTGAAGAGCTAGTTTATGGAGGAGGTGGGGGATGGTTTTGCCTTTGCTCGAAATTCTGCGGTGGAAACAATGGCCTTTGTTGATAATGAGGGGGTTGAGGTCTTTGTTGGAAGCCTCCATTTTGATTTCCACCTTTGGTCACCCCTTAGTTGCTCGTATCCCCTTTAATTCGACCCCGAATAACCTCCTAAAGCATTTACTTTCGCATAATCTTCTTTTTGAAGTTGGGAGCACACATCGCTAGGATGCCCGGTTTGAGTACATATACCATAAGGATGGGGTGTAGATTGCACACCTTTGTCTTTCACGAGCATCATGACAACTTTTGTAAGTTCGTATAATTGTGATTCAATTGGTGGAGTACTAACTTCTTTAACACCTTGAGGTGCATCGACATACCATCCATCTTCTTGAGAAATGTTCTTTGAATCTTCAGCCGTATTCTTTATCAATTCCCGAAATTCTGTTGGGGTTTTATCAACAATGGACCCTCCACTTGAAGCATTAAGTAGCCTCCTCTCCCATGGTAACATGCCTTTACAGAAGTATTAAAGGAGATTGTATTCAGAGATCCCGTTCTTTGGACACCGAGTGCATAACTTTTTAAACCTCTCCCAATAGGTGTGCAAGGCTTCATTCTTTTTCAGTTTGATGCCGATAATTTCCCAGCACAAAGCTGAAGCTTTCATTTCTGGGAAATATTTATCTAGGAACGATCGTGCGAGATCTACCCATGTAGTGATCGTCCCCGATGAAATGTCATAAAGCCAATCTTTCGCTGCATCTTGCACCGCGAAGGGAATGCCCTAAGCTTGATTTGGTCCTCCATGACATTATGTGGTTTCATGCCAACACACACAACATGGAATTCGATGAGGAACTTGTGGGGATCTTTATTTTCAAGGCCTCTAAAGGTTGGGAGTAAGTGGATGAGTCTGAATTTTAGTTCAAGGGTTATGGCTTTCGGATGGATGATGCAAAGAGGTTGTTGAATAACCTCTTGCCTCGCCCATTGGCGAAGGGTTTCCTCGGGTGGGTTTAGTGGACCACGGTTGTTATTATTACCTCCGTTTCCTCCTTTTTCTTCCATGGTAGGAGTAGTAATTGAGGTTTCTGTGGGTGTAAACTCTAGGATGTTGTGACTAGGTGAAGGAGGTGGAGTGGTGTTTCTAGGTGAGGAGAGTTATGGTGAGAGTGAGAGGGTTTCTATTTCGGATGCGGATACAATTGAGAGGGATATGCCCTCCCAAATGTTTATGACCGGCGGGGTAGATGATGAAGAAGTCATGGAGCCCGGTTGCCTCTTACGAATTTTGGCTTGCTTTCGTAACCTCTTTGTTCTCTATCTCCATGTCAATTGGAAATAGTGTACATGTACGAAAAGATCTAGGCATAAACAATTAGTAACACCATGTCCCCAACAACAGCGCCAATTTGTTAGGAATGTGAAAGCCAACAAATAATGGGGTACAAAATGACTCCAAATACACTACTATTTTGCAATAAAGAGTAGTATAAAGTAAGTAGGGTCGATCCACAGAGGCACGGGACAAATATTTGTACATGTTTGTGTAATATATTAAAGTCATAGAAAAAAGGGAATTTGTATGTAATGATTAGAGAAAATGACTAAAGGAACGAGAAATCAACTAACTGATTAAAGTAAATTTAGAATTTGTAAGAGCTCCAACTCCATGTATGACAATATAGCAATGTGATTCAAAAATGACAAGATAATTACTCACTCCTATCTAAGCAGTACTTGGAAGTGTTAATAGGCTCTAGCACTTCCCATCCGTCAATTTGTCAACTTCAAAATAAGAAATTTGAAAATAACCTAACCTTTTAATTTGAATCTAAATAAGCTCTTAAATGAAAATCAAAAGGTTGCATTAAGCTTAAAATGGATGTTCCCAACAACACTCGATGCTCCTCACAAGCTTGGGAGTGTAAAAGTATGTGAAAATGATTTAAACTTGATTCATTCAATAGAAGTCAATTTAGTGTTTGTTACTTATTCCAATTCACAAAACCATTATGGATTTTGCAATTTAGATAACTTTATTGATCTAACCCTAATTCAAATGTCAATACGAAACTAAGTAAGAATCAAACACACGATTAAAATAAAACCACATTCACTAGATAGAAATTAGAAGTAAATATCATGTCACATGATTGAAATCACAGCCAAGAAGTCAAAATATGAAATTGGAGAAATTAGGGTTCTATCCGCACATGACTAGAACAAGATCAACAAATCTAAGAAGGAAATTAAAGTGCTAAAACGCTTACAAAGATGATATAATTGTTTCCAAAATGATTTCCCAATAAACCCTAGCAAGAAGTTCTGGTAGAAATCGCCACTTGTTTCCTTCTAGAGAGAGAAAGTGTGTAGAATGGCTCAAAAAACCAAAAATCAGACATAAAGAAAAACTGCCAAATAGATGTTACACGCCTGACAAGCCCCATGTCAAATATGGCTAAAAGAACACGGCCCCATGTCACTCCAAAGTATGATTCTATCATTTGTCCTGTCTCTAAAGTGCATTACTGAAAATTGACCAAATCTGCGTTTGACACGGCCTTGTGTGAAATTGTACTGAGATGACATGACCCGTGTCAGGGTGACATGACACGTGTGAAACTCCATGCCTAATTTGACACGACCCGTGTGAACTCTCCTATTTAAAACTCTTGATTTCTACATTTAAGCTCTGAAAAATCCTTATCTTTGCTCCCGACCCTTTTTCACCATTTCTGGACACCTCCAACCTCCGAAACCACCTGAAATGGCATAAAGTGTAGAAATGAAGTGTGCCAAATTTTGACCCAAAAACAAGTAAAATGCATGGATTATTATTGAATTGGAATGAAAAAGAGTGAATTAAACATGCTAAAATGGTGCATATTATGCACCTAACAAGGTGTGACCCTATACGATCATATGTTATTAGCAATATCATTCAATAATGATTCTTGAGCATATAGATCCAGTTATCTCCCACTTGCAAAAGATTCATTACCAATTAACATAAATAGTAGTTGGAGTCTAGCAATAGGCTACTACCCTAACAACATACGAAGGGTGTCATCTCATCAACAACCAATTCCAGGAGCTCAAAGCTACAATTGTTACCAAAAGTGTGGTATCAGTTATTCCTTTGTCTCAGACATCGTGTTGAACATGATATATGGATCACGATCAGTCTCATTTAGTGTTTAACTTTTAGTAAGACCTTAGATGTCTTACTCTCAACGAATAAGAGAAAACAAATCCCATCTTGACTACATATGCCTATCATGTAGTTGATGTTATACCTAACGATGGACCTTATACCCGCCTTTTATGGAACAACATTAAACCATGTCAAAGCACAACCATTCCTACACACAAGTCCCAAATATGTATCATAGGTTGATGAATACAAAGATACAACCTTCTATCAAAAATCACTTATGACTACGATCAACAAATTGATTTTTATGCGGGTCAGGTCCGATACTTGTTCTCTAATCAAGTACATATGAAGTTGGTAGCAGCTCTTGCTATTTTCATCTCCATGAAAATTAACCAATCCATTCATATTAGTATTACCTCATAGATGCTCCCATAACTATGTACGACTATGGACATTTAGAATAACCAAAGTTATTTAAGGATTAAACATGCTAATATAGAACACAACAATTGTTTCACGAAAGACTATATCCTATATATAAGTTCATTACAATATATGTTGCATGTAGTGTTCCAATATCTAAATACTAAATTTCAATCAAATACAACCACTTAGCTCAACAAGATCCTATATCACCAATGTGACTTTCATGCTTTAGCTAATGAAGGAACTTTGTTAAGTAGATTCGACAAACTTGATTTGCATAAATTTTGTGAATACAAACATTATATATATATATATATATATATATATATATATATATATATATATATATATATATATATATATATATATATAACTCATATATAGAGAAAACTATTAAGAATGTTGTAGATGCTTAAATATGACTTAGATATCAATACTTGCATAACGAGATTACTCACAGCCATTTAGCATCTTTGTATGTGGTTCCCCAGACAACAATGTGTTCTAACTTTCATGTCTAACTGTAATTAAAATCTACATGGAACAATTATCCATGTAAATTTCTCCTTCATTTAAAAATCAGGACATGCCAGATTATGATTGAGAATCATCTCAATGTATTTGGAAGCTCAACATATGTGTAACAGCTTAAACACAACTTTCTTTTTAATAGTTGACAGATTAGGAATATTTCTCTAGTTCTCTCAAGTAGTTTAAGATGTTTCTATAAGTCATACCATGACTTGTTCTCGGATTATACTACTATTTATTCGACATGCTCTTACGACATATATGTCCTTTATGCATAATCATAACATATATAATTAATCCAATTACAACAACATATGTAATACAATCATATTATCTAGACCAAAAAATTATACTAGGATTTTAAGGGATGCTCAAAATCATGTTTTTAGGAAGTAAAGCGGATAAATAGAAAAACCAACAACACACAAGACATAATATTTACATGGCCCGGTCAAGGTGACCTATGTCCATGGGCAGGAGGGGAGTATTCTTTATTTCACAGTTCATAAACAGACAACTTCATAAGGATTCGCATACCACTCTACAATTATAGACACTCAAATGACTTAAACATCCATCCTTATTTATACTTGAGGGATCAGACCTAAAACCCTAATGGGCCAAGCCCATTGGCCCATAGGTCCATGAAAGGTGTCAACCAATCACATTCCGACATGTAGCATCTTCTGGAACATTCATCCTTGCCGTACAACCCATGAGCATCAACAACACACATGTTGGAGCATCATGATCCATAATGGCACATCATGATGCAAGACTGGCACATCAAGATCACCATGGCATATCAACCATCATGGTGGCACATCAATCAATAATCCTTGAGCATCTTCAACTTCTGAGCTTCCTTGAACAGTCTTGAGCATCATAGGGGAGTTCATAGAATACAACTTATCAAGAGATACCTTGGCATATAAAGGAACCAAGTGGTGCATTCTTTCATCAAGATGGCGCATTAGGCATGTGGATGGCGCATATTGATCAAGGGATGATGCATCCTCTCCAAGGTTCGTGCATCCTCTTTTAAGTTGGCATATGTATACTCCAAGTTGGCACACCTCTCCACAACGGCGCATCCACCTCATGAATGGCATATCCTGTTACTCGGTGGCATATCAAGTCACTCCGTGGAATATCATGTGACTTGGTGGCATATCAAGTCACTTGGTGGCATATCAAGTTTCAGTAGTAGTGCACCTTAACTTCTAAGTGGTACATCCAAGCATAGGATTACGCTTCTTGATCACAGATGGCACATCCATGCACCAGGATACTCTATTGCACTTCTTGGTGCTCCATACCCTCTTTTAAAAGATTCGTTCCTTTGTCATGAGATCCATACCTTTCTCCATGAACCCCAAGTGCTCTATTGAGTTCCAAGTGCTCCATTGAACTCAAATGCTCCATAGGAATGCTCCAAATGCTCAAGTCACATTTAACAATATCCACCTTGACTTGAGCCTCTTCTGAACTCCACCTTAAACAAGAACTTCCTCTCCATTCCTACCATTCATCCCCGAAGGGACCTAACTCCTGCAAACATCAACTAAGTCCAAGCAAAGCTTGAACTTCTCCATGGGCTACGAATTTGTCAATATATCTGTTGGATTCACCATGGTATCAATCTTTAGTATTGAGAATCTATCTGTTTCTAGAATGTCACGAATGAAATTCAATTTGACATCAATGTTCTTCATCTTCTCGTGATATATAGGATTCTTTGCAAGGTTCAACGCACTCTGACCATCACAGTACAATACATGCTTCTCCACCTTGAGACCAATACTTTGAATAAGCCCATGTAATAATATCTCCTCTTTTATTCCTTCCGTCATAAAAATCTACTCGGATTCAATTGTAGACAAATCAATGGTATCTTGTAACATTGACTTCCAACTGATGGCCATCCAAACAAAGTGAAAAATATAACATGTTTGTGACCTTCGCCTCAATAAATCACCACCATGATCAGTGTTTGCATATCCAACCAAGTTACTTTTCATATTAGTTCCATACACTAAACAAACATTTTTCATTCCCTTTAGGTATCTCATGATCCACTTGATAGCTTCCCAATGAGCCTTCCCTAGATTACTCATAAACCTACTTACCACACTAACTGAATGAGCCAAATCAGGTCTAGTACATTCCATTGCATACATGAGACTTCCAACAGTACTAGAGTAATGAACCCTACTCATGTACTTCCTTTCTTCATTGGTTGTAGGTATAGTATCTGGACATTTTAAAGTGAACCGCCAAAGGAGTTACAACTAGTTTGGACTGATCACAATTGAAAGACTGCATAGCTTTCTCAATGTACTTTTATTGAGAAATACACAAGCACCCTGCTCTTTTATCCCTTTGAATCTCCATCCCCAGTATCTTCTTTTCTACTCCCAAATCCTTCATCTCAAACTCATTCTTCAGGTTCGCCTTCAAGTCATTTATTCCAACCATGACTTGGTTGCTATGAGCATATCATCAACATATAACAACAAATATGTGTAGGAATCTAGTGCCAATTCCTTTGAATAAATACAATTGTCAAGTCATTTATATGATACTTATTAGAATCAAGGAACCCTTCTGGCTGAGACATATAAATCTTCCCTTCTAAGATCCCATGAAGAAATGTAGTTTTCACATCAAGCTGTTCAAACTCCAGATCAAATGCACTCACCATGGCCAAAAGAACTGGAATTGTCTTGTGCTTCACGACTGGTGAGAACACCTCATGATAATAAATTCCTTCTTTCTGAGAAAACCTTTCGCCACCAACCTTTCATTGAACCCATATGGTTCAACTCTTGGTATCCCTTCCTTCTTTTTAAAGATCCATTTGCATCCAACTGGTTTTGATCCCTTTGGTAATAAAACTATATCCCATGTTTCATTCTTCTCCAATGATTTCATTTCTTTATTTGTGACCTTCAACCAATTTGTTGCTTCTTTACTCGCCAATTCCACTTTATATGATTGAGGCTCTTCAGTGTCAATGTCCTCTCTAGTTCCTAAAGCAAAAGCAATGGAGCCAAGATTACCAGGATTGACACATCCTACATATCTATTAGGTTTTCATATAACCCTCTTTAATATTCTCCATGCTATAGATTCAGACTCACTAGTTTTCCTGGCATCAACAACACTAGATGAAGATTGTATGGGTTGCTCTTGGGTTTTATCTTGTCCAGTTTGTTCACTGCCTCCTTGCTCTTCATCACTTATCACAACTCTGTCCGGTGTTTGAGATGCAAACTCCAACTTCTAGTTAGCACCCTCTCCACAATGGCACATCCACCTCATGAATGGAATATCTTGTTACTTGGTGGCATATCCTATCACTTGATGTCATATTATGTCACCTGGTGGCATATCAAGTCATTTCATGGCGTATCATGTCAGTTCGTAGCATATGAAGACACTTGGTGGCATATCAAGTTTCAATAGTGCAAAACCTTGACTTCTAAGTGGCACATCCAAGCATAGGGTGACGCTTCTTGGTTACAGATGGCGCATCCATGCACTAGTATAATCCATTCCACTTCTAGGTGCTCCATACCCCCTTTTAGAAGATCCGTTCCTTTATCACTTGATCCTTTCCTTTGTTAGGAGATCCATCCCATTCTCAGATGATCCGTTCCTTTATCACATGCTCCATGAACCCTACGTGCTCCATTGAGTTCCAAGTACTCCATTGAACTCAAATGCACCATATGAATGCTCCAAATGCTCAAGTCACATTTAACACATGTCATGTGGTATTGACAAGATAAACTCTCTCAGAGTCTTATATCTTAAGCTCTTTAAGATCTTTGATAATTAATGCAATTCTACTTAATCTTTTAAGTTGCCATGATCTATCTAAGTAGATCTTTATTCCAAGAATTAGTATGTTGACTACATATAAGATTAGGAATGTTAATGCGCTCCCACTAGCTTTATAGAAAACATAAGATTCATCTTGATTTATAATTAACTCGCAATAAGTAATTATATTATAATAAAGAAGATTCTTACTTTGGTATGTTAGCTTAAATATGAAAAAAATCCATTCATGTATGTTTTCTCCTTTGAAAACTAACTTACTTGTTATATTCATAATATATTGAGGAAGATTAATCAAGACCATACTCTATAATCATACATGAATCCATCTCTATGTGTTCTATTAGTTTCTAATAAACTATTGAACAAATTCAACAACAACTGAAAAACATGCAAGTTCCAAACTATGATGCATTTAGTTTACGGTTCTTTATCTCTTAAAGTTTCATATTGCTCTCACTTAGAAAAAGAACTTTCTAACTATATGTCTTTTGGAATGAAAATCAGTGGGATTAGCAGGAACGCCATCCTAAACAATCATTTAGAATAGTCTACATAAATGTAGTTATTAGATGCTAGAGTGGTTAAGATTATTGTCTAACATAAGCTGCATAACTCCATACCTTTTAGATAAGGGTAGAACTGTGCATCCTTAGTCTAATGAAAGTATTTAGTCTACTTTGTTTGGATGGAAATATATATATATATATATATATATATATATATATATATATATATATATATATATATATATATATAATATTTTTGTTGCAGTGAGCATGACTATAAAAATTGATAATGTTAATAGTCCTTTTAAAAGCATCATCTAGTAGACTGCAAGGTCTATGTTTTATCATCTTCAAAAACTTGTACTATCAACATTCAACCAGTAGCCAGGTGAGCCTATCCCACTAGTGAATACTAAGGCTACCTCGAACATCATAAAAAAAAATCCAAGCGACCAGGTGATCCTGTGCCACAAGAACTGTTTTTGACGTTCTTTATATCCACGTGTAGTTGAGATTATACTCTACAACTTTCTTTTAGACTCCGTCGGCTAATTTTGAATTTATTTTTAATATTATATTTTTAACGGGCCGGGACAGGAAAAGTCCGTTAAAAATTCATAGCTTCTTCATCTGACGTCTGTTTTCGTCTGTCTTTTTACCGTTGTACTACTATTGACGAGACCTTCGATTCTTGTTTAGGTTGCGTCGGCGAAAAATCACTCGATCTTTATTTCGAGTTTTTAGCTGTCTACTGCTATTCCGAAACTTAGAAAAATAATAACTTCCTCATACGAAGTCAGATTTGGATGTTCTTTTTATGAAAATTCTTGGTTTAAAGAATACTACGACTTTTGTTTAGATCACTAAAGCTAAAAAGTAGTTTATTGAAAACTCATTTTTTACGTCATACGGCGTCGTGTCGGTTCTGTCGCGAAACTTCAAATAGTCATAACTTCTTCGTTATAACTCGGATTTTGATGAGGTTTTCGCCTAAATGTTTCTAACGATATTCTTTACAACTTTCATTAACATAATTTTACTTATTTTCAAATTTTATATTTTCGTTAAATTTCAATATTTGACTTTTGATTGGAATCGAATAAGACTTCCAATATTTTCCGAGCGATTCTAAACATAGTGTTACTTCATTTATAGTAAAAACTATCTGTTAGAGCTCAACGCTCGAATTCATATAATATTTCATTATATTATTCACTTTTAAAATTACATAATACGATAACTGAACGTGTATGTTACAAATACCTCCTCCTTTTGAGGATTTCGTCCCCGAAATCACATCGATATAAATAAGTGGGGATATTTCGCTCTTATCTCATTCTTATTTTCCCAATTATAATTTGGGCCTCGATGGTGTTTCCACTTGACGCGTACCAACTTCAAGACATATGCACAAAGCATATCTTCTACCGTTTGGATTGTTCTCTCCGTCTGACCATCTCCTTCTTCAATTCTCTGACTGAAATTTCGTCACTACACGAGACATGGTTCTCTGAACTAATCAATTCACTTCGCAGATCTATATTAGTCGGACTCGATTCTGTACGACCATTAAGGTCTGAACGAAAATCATCTTCTTAGTCATCACCGAAACGAAGGTAATGACATACTCGAACAAAAACGGAATCGATTACTAGCTTCTTGGTAACCTTGTGACTTTCCCTGATCCAAGTGTGAGTCCTGTGCTTCCGGTAGTATAGGCCTCTACTACCATTCACACCTACTCATACTCGTTCCAAGAATTGTCTCGCAGTCCCCAAGTCAACATACCAAGAATTTTACAAAGGAACATATCACACACGAACATGTTCACACAAATAATTTCTTCTAGACTCAATTAAGGATTTCGCGTTTCTATCAAACATATCTTGGATTTCTTAAATTCATCTTCTAGAATTCTTTTATGCATAACCTTGATCTAGCATATCCTAATATTTTTCCTAAGTCGAAAGGAATTTCACTTCCAGACCAAGGTCGGCAACAGACCTTAAACTTTCTCAAGTAATAGCAATATAAGTAAGCAACCTAAGGCATGCTATATCCATTTATCATTTAGCACATATTAGAATATAAGGCATATCTCTTCTAATATTCTAGTGCTTGTGTTCATTTAGGTATTCAACCTAAAATATACTAGGCACACATCGTACCATCATCCCTTAGCAATCCATGTTTAAGTCTAGAAATTCTCAAAATTCCTAGTTCACTTAAACTAATTCTCTAAAAATTTTGAAGTAACTTAATATTTTAAAATACTAGGGTTTATCACTACCCAATACCCCACTTAAATCTTTCCTATGGTTTGTATCCATATACTTACAAATGACTCCGTTCATATATTGAACGTTAGACAGTTTAAGTCTAAATATCAATCCGTGATATTTAGTTCGCTTAAACTAGTGCTCTGATATCATGATTGAAAGAACCTCTTTCTAAACTTTCGTACTTCTGAAAGACCCAAACTTTCATACTTCACAATATTGTTACCCCAAAACATACTACATGCATATTTATAAATATGTTTTTACATTGATAGTGTGATTACAAAAGATTGGATACAAACCCACTAAGTTTTAGTATATTACATAACTACCCAGGACATTTAAGCATTTATACAAACGTAAACCCAAGTACAAAAATAATAGTATAAACTATTCTAAATCTTCCAACAGTATATGACTATACTGGATTCTCATTACCTGCAATTGTTAAACACTGAGAGGGGTAAGCGGTGACGCTTAGTGAGTTCAATAATAGATACAATATAACGTTATGCCATATATATACTTTAATATGACAGAAGCAAAGGGGTACAAGGAACAACAAAGGCATATGTGAAAATGCGACAAGCTTTCCATATCAATCGATGATTTGATTCAATGATATACAATCAATGAGACATAACAATTTCAATACTTGATATACATCAATAACACTTGGGCACAAATGGCACAGAAGACAGATGATTTCTGATTAAACATTTTGGTATATTTCAGGCTTTTAGCCCTATCTAACCTTCTGCCAATGCCATAGAATAGAAGTCATTCTCTTACGAGACATGCTGTACATGGCCAGAGGCTACATACCAGTACCACTGTGAATCTAAGCCCTTTCACTGATCACATGGTCAAAGGTACAACTTTGCTACCATAATAGCGAAAATAATAACACGAGATGATAACATGGAAAAGCACATAGCACATATGACACATAACATACAATTGTTCCTATATATTGAACTCACCGTGAAATAACCGGGGGTTAAAGTATTAATTTGGGCAACACTTCGACTCTAAAAATGACTTTCAGTGACGAAACTGCGGATTTTAGTTGAAAACCGGGCCTTTCTCGGGCAGAGTTTCGACTCAAAAATATAATTTTCTCGGGAACTTCGGAGTGTCGGGACTTGCTTCGGGTATCAGGAATGATATCGGGACTTCGGGGGGGGGGGGGGTGTTAGTGTAAATTTGGAGAGAGTAGAGGGTGTAAAGTGAGAGATTTTGTAACATAAATACGGCAGCCTTCGCATCCTATTTATAGTAGTCCGAAGCTGCTGACTACGCTGGGCGTAAGTCCTCGATATGATGAGCGTATTGCGAGGCGGTCCACTACGCTGAGCGTACCCCTCGTACGCGGGGCGTAGAAGCTTAGTGGCTTCGGACGTGTCAAATGTGCGTGATACGTAGCATCTGAGCGAAGAAGGGGCAACGTGGTCAATCCGAGGCCCTACAAGGTGTACGCTGGGCGTTCTCCTTCGGATAAGTCTCGAATTTTCATTTATTTTTATTTAAAAACTTCAAAAATTCATATCTTTTGCATACTAGCTCTGTTTTTGACGTTCTTTATATCCACGTGTAGTTGAGATTATACTCTACAACTTTCTTTTAGACTCCGTCGGCTAATTTTGAATTTATTTTTAATATTATATTTTTAACGGGCCGGGACAGGAAAAGTCCGTTAAAAATTCATAGCTTCTTCATCTGACGTCTGTTTGCGTCTGTCTTTTTACCGTTGTACTACTATTGACGAGACCTTCGATTCTTGTTTAGGTTGCGTCGGCGAAAAATCACTCGATCTTTATTTCGAGTTTTTAGCTGTCTACTGCTATTCCGAAACTTAGAAAAATAATAACTTCCTCATACGAAGTCAAATTTGGACGTTCTTTTTATGAAAATTCTCGGGTTAACGAATACTACGACTTTCGTTTAGATCAATAAAGCTAAAAAGTAGTTTATTGAAAACTCACTTTTTACGTCATATGGCGTCGTGCCGGTTCTGTCGCGAAACTTCAAATAGTCATAACTTCTTCGTTATAATTCGGATTTCGATGAAATTTTCACCTAAATGTTTCTAACGAGATTATTTACAACTTTCATTAACATAATTTTACTTATTTTCAAATTCTATATTTTCGTTAAATTTCAGTATTTGAGTTTTGATTGGAATCTCATAAGACTTCTAATATTTTCCGAGCGATTCTAAACATAGTTTTACTTCATTTCTAGTAAAAACTATCTGTTAGAACTCAACGCTCAAGTTCATATAATATTTCATTATATTATTCACTTTTAGAATTACATAACACGATAACTGAACGTGTATGTTACAACCATCTTCCCATATAAAGAGGATTCACATAAATCAAATGAATCAAACTCTTTTGCCTTCAAAAATTCCATCCTTTTGAAGTTGGTATATTTGTTTCATATTTATATAGTCATGATGATTATGATATAGATAAGTTTGAATGAAATATCATTTGAATTAAATACATCGTTTCAAACCATGAATGTGAAAATCCATTAAATGATAAGTAAATATAGATTTTCTTATAAAATTATAATTGTTACATGTTTCTATAAATAGGTACAAAACATGTATTGTTTAAATGCGAACTATATGGTCATTAAAAGCTTCAGCAATATCAATAACATCACTTGTCATATCCTCAGCATGGAAATACCATTTATTTGTAATCAGTTGATTATTTCTTCCAAAACATCAACACATAATATCAGTTATTAGTGTCACATGCAGTATAAAATACTCAAGTGAATGATGGAAAAATAAATAGTTATATCATATAGATATATGAGTCTTGATTAAGTCATACGTCCTTATCTTGATGAGATTTAGAGGAGTAGTTCCTCTTTCAGTGTCTAGTTTTTTCACAATAGAAACAACACTAATCATTTTGGTCATTTTTTGATTTATGGGTTTATGCTGTATTTTCTATATCTGAAATAAAGGTCTATTAGAGTACACAATCTCTTAGCTCTTCCTTTTATTTAATGTTTGAACAGTTTTGAAGCACGTTCTACCGTTCATAATGAATATCTGCTTTACTTGATGAAACATCTGATATGTTTCATAATTATCCAAGACTTTATGTAAGTCAAGGAAAATTATTCTAGTATGATGTGAGACACATCAACATCATCACAATAGCGCTTCCATCAAAGCATCATGATCAGACTGACTGCTTTGTAGAGGTTGTTCATGCATGAGATCTTTCAGTGTATATACTTACTATTTATCCTTAAGGAAGAACCTCAATGTATTATACCAGTTATTGAAATTATAACCATCAAATGTTATTATCTCTTGAAACTTAATAAAATAAAACGTTTTACATGGGCGTATGAGTATATAACAGTTATTTAAAGAATTTAAAAAAAATTTATTTAGTATTTTCAATATTATGTCTTTAAAAAATTAATACATTTTATTGTTTCTAAACACATTAATTTATTAAAGTCTACGATCCAAGTAACAAAATAAATAAATGGTTAGATGACCTTTATCTCATTCACTTAATCAAACTCGGTAAGTAGCGATTACTAATTTCATAAAATATGTAATTCCTAGATAACGAGATCCTAAACAACTATTGTTTATCTTGGCATGTTTCATGCCATCTACGCCTCAGACCTCTTATGATTAGGTGACCTTTATCACACAAAATTCCGATCAAGTCGTCCTACTTGAAACACCTTGTAGCATTGCAACTAACTGGTGACTAGGTGACCCTTAAGTCACTAGAAAATACAAAATCACCTCGAACATCATAAAACAATCCTAATGACCAGGTGACCCTGTGCCACCAAGACCGTACAAACGATTCCGAAGTGTTTTTCAAAAGGACGGAATTGACTTGCATTTTGAAGAAAATGTTATATATATATATATATATATATATATATATATATATATATATATATATATATATATATATATATATGTTTTATAAATATAGTTATAAAAAACATGCTCTCATGAATATTGCATGCATCCAAAAATTCATGAACCATTTTATAAAATTCATATCACTTGTTATAAGGTTCTTTAGGTTCCAAATAAAACTTCATTTTATTTGACATTAGTCGAGACTAATTATAAACTAAAATTCGATATTTAAAGTTTAGTCGTATAACACTTTAAGAACCGGTTTTAGTCTTTTAATAAAATTTCATTTTATACTTAAGACTTAAAGTTTTGGATGAGTTCTAAAATCAAAATTTTAAATCTCCTTTTAATAATCAAAATCATATGAATCTTTTGAATTTGTAGAATAAAACTCATTTTATTTAATAAACTCAATTGTATATACCTTATGATAAAAGTCATATTTTGAGAAACTAAATTTGGGTGATGAGCATTATGTTTTAAATCACATTTGGCATGCATAAAACATAATATCAACATTTTGCATCAAAGAGATGTTTTAGTTACAAATGAGTTGAAAAAGTGCTTACTATAAGATGTTACATTGATGCTGGTTTCAACATTGATCTAGATAATTCACGATCATATTAGGGATACGTGTTCACACTTGATGGAGAAGCCATTTCCTGGAAAAGTTCAAAGCAAGAAGTGGTCGCACTTTCTACAACATAATCAGAGTATATAGCTTTGTGTGAGGCAGCTCTAGAAATTGATTGGATGAAGAAATTCAGCAGTGATATGGATGTTGTTTCAAGCATCCAAAATGACATTGAGATGCCTTGTGACGACACTGGTGCTATCACTATCGTAAGAGACCTAATGGTTACCAACAACACTAGAAACATTCAACTAAAATTTAATTTCATTCGTCAAGAATTAAAATTGGGAAATGTACGCATTAGGAAGGTTCCTATAGATGATAATATAGCAGATCCATTTACGAAGACTATTTCTCAAAACAAGATTGAGAGTCACGCAAAAGGAATAGGTCTTCGATTAGCTAGTGGTTGGATTTAAATCTGTACTTTACTAATATATGGATATTCAGGACTATGTAGCAATGATATGTAATCTCTTTTGATATATGAGATATCTCTTTTGTGTTAAATAATATTGTGTTCTATGTTAGCATCTTATTTAATCATTGAATAATGTAGGTATTCAAAATTTTCCGTAGTCTGTAATTGTTATAGGAGCAGTTGTGAATTAAGACTAATATGAATCGGCTTGGTTGATTTCAAGCGGTGAAATAAAAATGTGTTGCATCCAAATCCATACGTACTTGTTAGAGAATAGCTATTGGATATAACCCACGTCAAGAATCACTTCATGGATCGTTATCATAAGTGAATCTTGAACACATGTAAATATCTTTCTGTGTTTTCGACCTGAGATGCATATTAGAGAAGTCGAGCATGGAGATTGTTATACTTTGACATGGTTAAACGTTGTTTGTAACTGTGCAGTCATAAAAGCTTTCAGTGGGTATAACATGAACTATATGAGAATGTGTATATAGTCAAGATGGGATTTTTTCATCTTATGTGTTGAAAGTTATACATCTAAGGCGACATAATTAAATTTGGATGTGAAATGAGAATGATTACATTCTATGTCTCATATCCAACATGATGTTTGTAACAAAGAGAATATTGATACACTTAGCTTATACTTCAATTGTAACATTAGAGCTCCTGGAATTAGATGTTGATTTATGGTACCCCTTCATATGTTGTTAGGGGCAATAACCCATTTCTAGATGCCAACTACTTCTATGTTAGTCTGTAATGAATCTTATTCCGGTGGGAGATTGTTGGATCTATATTCCCAAGAATCATTATTAAGTTCTATTGATAATGGCATATGATCCTATAGGGTCACACCTTAATCAAGTTGGTACTTATTAAATATTTATTAAGTATTTCATATTAATAAATAAATTTAACTGTAAGTCCCCAATCTGCTTGTGTATCAATCATATCCGTTTGATGGTGCGGAATCCCAATCAAATGGATGATGTCAGATCAAATAGAAGAGAGGGAGAAGAAGAATAATATGAATCTCAATGTATTAATGAATAGAATGATGATCCTTTACATGAGATTCACACACACTAACACACACTTGTTCCTCTCTCTAGTTTCTCTCTCTAGAACACCTTCAAATGCACACACGTAAGCTCCTCTAGTGTTCATTCTTCACATGCACTCCTCACCCTATATATATATATATATATATATATATATATATATATATATATATATATATATGGACCTAAGGCCAAACCCAAAATACAAATAATTCAATGCTCGGTCCAAGCTACAATTAATCCTATACTATTTTTGGCCCAAATAATAAAAACAATAAATGCTTAGAAAAGCAAAGTATAAACCATATTTTTGACCCAACAATCTCCCCCTTGGTTTATAGCTTTCTTTTCTTTTCTTAAATGACCCAACAAGCTCCCCCTAAAAAATAGCTGGCTTTCTTGTTAATCTTCATTGGGAGCTTTGGCTTCAGCTTTACTCTTTGATATCTTCATGACTTCAAGATGAACATATGAATCTTTAATGAATGACTTCATCTTGAGCAGTTGGGCTTTTCTTCAGAATTTGGCTTTGAACGCACGTCGGATGAGGAGGCTTCTTGTACTGATTCTTGAAAGATAGCGCTTTCAGCTTGAGAATCTTTAGAGAGAACGTCAGAGAGAACAAATCTTCTGGATCACTTCAACAGGTTTAAGATAGCAGCAGACTGATTGTGGAGGCTTCAATGCAATCCGTCAGCTAATCTTCAAGTGCAGCTTCACCTTGCTTCTGGGGTTGAAAGATTGAATGTCGAAAGAATAATCTTCATTTCTTTCTCCTTCGAATGAGAATTCTTCGATGCTCACGGATGAAGCCTTGACTCAGAAATCTTCGACACAAACTCCATGAGTTTCATCTTCACCTAAATTCACTTTTCAAGACAAAACAAAACTAAAAGAAAACTTAGCACACAATATTTTTGGATTTTTCATATTTTCTGAAAAAGAAATAAAACAGAAATAACACTATTTTTGGATTTTTAATTTTCTGATTTTTGTTTGGTTTTTTTTTTTTAATTTTAATTCTCCCCTAATATTTAAATTAGAAGAAAACTATGAACAAATTTAACAAAAATAAAATGATATCTAACTTTAAGAGTGATTTGGAATCAAAGTTTTTAGACAGCCTTTATCCGTTTATCAGTACCTCTCCCTTCATGAATAGATCTGGTCAATCGCCGGTATTGTGGTCCACTTAAACACGAGAGATTGTGACAAAATTAGGACATACTATAAGTTATAAAACAAAGTGATCCTAAGTTCCTAGATACTATTTCTTAAGGACCGTTCAGCTGACGACGACCAGAGATATTGTTGTCCACCTAAATTGAGCAGCGAGATCTATAGACAATCTGTAAGTGTTCAATTTTTAATTGTACTAGAACATGGTTCCCGCTTCCTGATATGCTCCAGTAATCAAGGACTTCCAGAATACTCCTTACATCGGGTGAGCAGACAATTATTGAGAGAGAAGATAGATTTAGAATGCATATGCTATACACCCAGGTCGGATCTCTTCCAATCACGTAGAGGGTGAAACATATGACTAACTGAAGTTTTAGAGGGATTGAGAAGTAGAATGTTGCATATACTGTGTACCAGGTCGGATTGTGAGTCACGCAAAGGAGACAGTATATGGCTAACAGATAGAAAGAATTGCATAGATAGAGGATGCAGAGAAATAGAGTTGCATATGCTACATTCCAGGTCGGATCTTTCGATCATGCAGAGGAGGCAACATATGACTAACAGATAGAAAGAAAGAATATAACCTTCTACAGACCTAATTTATCGGAATTCACCAGTCGCCCCATCAATACCGGAATTAAGGACAGAATCCGCACATCGAGGAAGAGTTAAACCACAGTTCTAGATACGGATTACTTTAATGTGACCGGTGGATTATCATGTATATCTCCCTGCTCAACCTATCCAAGCGTCGTATTGTCAGGCTAAACAGATTTAACTAGGTCAAAATTTGTCAAGTCTATAAATTCCTTAAGTTCATTAATGCCTAGTCAAGTCCATTTTAATCTCTCATGCCTACCAGCGCATCGAACACAGAGCCTAGACAATTCAGATTCAGTCCCTTACACAGATTCAAATTGCCTGTTATCACATGATTATATCACTTCCCAAAACATCTCCCTCAAGCACATTTCATTAACACCATATATTTTTTTATAACTTTTCTAATTTTTGTTTTGTTTTTATTTCTCCCCCTAAATTTGTGCAAAGGAGAGAAACGAAAGTAAATGCGCAAATTTAAACTATCCTAAAACAAAAAATTAGTCTTTAAAGCGAATCAGCTTAAGAAAAACTCAGGAGTATAGAGAAGAAAACTCAAACCGTAAGTCACCGATTGAATTTGCAGCCAGAAGGTCTGAGAATAGCACGCGTAATCTCAGAACAGATCCGAAAATTCTTCATGTCATTAAGCACTAACCCCGTTTGTGATCTCTTCCTTTCTTCCTTTCCCGCAAAGGACACATACTCTCAAACAAAGATCTGAATGTTGTACAGTTGAGAGATGTCCCCTATCATGTGCCTGGAGCAGCCACTACCAACAAACCGAAGTTTGATGATATGCCTCCATAGCTGCTCCGACACAGAGCGGGATTACTTGGTCTTGGGAACCCAATCCATTTTGAAACTGGGTTGACCTTTTTCATCCTTGCACGATACTCTCTCCCATGACATATCCTGTTTATCACAAACAGAAGATGAAGAAATATTAGAATCGTTAGAAGATTTGGGAGAGTGAGCCTTTGAAATCTATTTGTAGTTGGGTTTAACCCATTTCTTTTTTGATCTGATGGGTGGCTCGGTACTTGATTTTGAACTTGATGTCGGCCGTTGAGATGACTTTGACCTAATCGGTCTATGTTTCACTGGAGCATCTCTTGGATTGGGCTTCTTGGCCGACATTCCCTTCTTGTCCTTGGGAGTTAGATTCCTGGCCTTGTGGGTTTGATTCTTGGCCTTCTGCGCGTTCCAGTCATCATGGTCTGAACGTGACCTTGAGGGGTTTCTTTTGAAGTATCTCCCTCTTGGCGCGTTTTGCCATCCATGTGCGTAGTAGGGAACGTATGCGCGATTTGGACTGTTTCGGGCAATGTGACCAGGTGTTCCACAGTGAAAGCATGTCTTTTTCTTCACTGTGAAGTTGTTTCTTCCTGCCCCTGGTGGCGTATCTTTGCCTTGTTTCTTATTGTTCCCACAAGCACAATTGCAGGAGGCACTCTGTTTCACTGGAATTGGTGGTCTGTATTTCTCAACAGCAGGTTGATCAGAAGCAGTTGAGTTCGAAGCAACAGATTCAGAGCTCAAGGAGATGTTGGTTTGTTCAGTGGTGTTCTCCTTGTTCTCATCTTCTGCTACTTTACCTGTATATGAAGTAGATGTGCTAGAAACAGGAACATCAGTATTTTCAAACAAATAATCAAATATGTCAAAAAAATTTAACTCAACATGATCCGATGCAAAAGCATCAAAGGCATCACAAGATGTATCATCAACTTTAATATCAGAAACAGAAGGTTGTTCATTGGAAACAGAAACATCAGGTTCAGGCTCAGTTTTGTTATCAGAAATAGATCCTTCAACTTTGTGCTTTGACTAATCTAAGGATTGATCTGTAGGGGAAGTAGAAATGTTAGTACTTTCAACATTAATAAATCCGCCTGAAACGAAACCAGACGGCTTTCCATAAACCATAAATGGTTCGTTGGCAATCTCATCCTTGGATAGGGGTTGATACTGATATGTATGATTATAAGGAGGAGGTACACTATCATATCCTAAGCCCTTTTGTTGGTTTCGTTTGAACTGCATGCAGTGATCAATCATGTTGGCAACTACCTCGCTTGATCCATCAAATTTTCTAAAATCAAAATTTGCAGTTTCAAATTGTCCTTTTAATGTATCAAGCTCGGTAATTAGCTCATCATTTTGTCTTTTAACATAATCATAAAGCTCACATTTTTCACTGTATTCTGTCTGAATTCTTTTAAAGTCCTTAATTTTTGTTTCTAACTGGGCCTTTAGGGGTTTTTGTCATTTTCTAAGTTGATATCCTTCATATCTCAGGTCCTCAACTTCTCTTTTTAATAAATCAATTTGTTCTCGAAGAAATTTAATCGTAGTTTCACAAGATTGAGAACATGAAACTTTATTGACTGGAACGTTTGAAGAACTCATTGTTTTTTTTTTTTTAAATATGCCCTTTGACTAAAAACTCAAAAGTCAACTTCAAAAGTCAAATTTAAAAAGTCAAACTCAAAAGTCAAACTCAAAAGTCAAACTTGAAAAGTCAAACTTGAAAAGTCAAACCAAAAAGCTAAATTTGAAAATTTAAAAGTCAAATGAGAAAGTCAAAGTTTAAATTCAAAGGTCAAACTTTAAAGTCAAAGGTTAAAAAATAAAGACAAAAATAAAAAACTAAATTTTTGGGTTGAAAATGGAATTTTAAAATAAAGAAAATTGATTTTTGGGTTAAAAAAGTAAAAAAATCGAAATTAGGAACGAAAAGGAGTGCTTTTGAATTAAAATTGGGAGGGAAGGAACAAAGGTGTTGCTAAAAGAGTTGGTAAGGCGCTGGGTTTCTCAACCAGAGGTCGCAGGTTTGATCCCCGGCACCCCCCAATCCGTTTCCTATTTTTGAAGTCCGAAGGCGAGGGTGCTACGATGCGAGATGCTAGTCCGAAGTGCGAAGGCGAGGACCTGGTGCGAGGATGCTGCTGACCGAGAAGGCGTGCAAACCGGAAACTGCTGCTGACCGAGCCGTCCTTCAAGCCGTTCACCGAGCCGAATTCCGAGCCGAGGCCGCAAACTCCGGCGACCGTAAACTCCGGCAACCGTAAACCGCCGACCGTAAACTCCGGTGATCGTAAACCGCCGACCGTAAACTCCGGCGACCATAAACACATTTACGGCCGTAAACTCCGGCGACCGTAAACACGTTTACGGCCGTAAACTCCGGAAAACCCTAGCCGCCGCCGCCGACCGTAAACCCTTCAAAGACCGTAAACTCTTCGCAGATTACGTGAAAAACAGCGTTTTCACCTCTTTTTGCTCCAAAACTCGATCAAAAACCCGTTTTTATCAAAAACACGAAGAACAAACCCCCCCTAATTTTCAGAGATCTATCCAAAAACGCAGGAATTTTTCAAAAATAAGGTCAAATATGCTCCAGATCTGAGAAAAATGACTGATACAATCCAAGCTCTGATACCAATTGTAAGTCCCCAATCTGCTTGTGTATCAATCAGATCCGTTTGATGGTGCGGAATCCCAATCAAACGGATGATGTCATATCAAATAGAAGAGAGGGAGAAGAAGAATAATATGAATCTCAATGTATTAATGAATAGAATGATGATCCTTTACATGAGATTCACACACACTAACACACACTTGTTCTTCTCTCTAGTTTCTCTCTCTAGAACACCTTCAAATGCACACACTTAAGCTCCTCTAGTGTTCATTCTTCACATGCACTCCTCAGCCTATATATATGGACCTAAGGCCAAGCCCAAAATACAAATAATCCAATGCTCGGTCCAAGCTACAATTAATCCTATACTATTTTTGGCCCAAATAATAAAAACAATAAATTCTTAGAAAAACAAAGTATAAACCATATTTTGGACCCAACATTAAGTCTTGTATTTAATTAGAGAATAATTATTATTATATGAAAATAATAATAATATATATAACAAACTAGTCATTTTATCATATGGTACGATGTAATATGTCATGTATAATGTTTTGGACATGTTGGTTAACCATGATTAAATTATTGAGTTACTCTACCATGGTGAAATTAAATAGCAAACAAAACTTGTCCCCTTTAGGCTATATGGCCAAAAGTTCTTAGAGGGATGTAGGTTTCTTATCAACCTTCATCCTCTTGTCCCACGTGCTCTTATTTCATGCCAATACTTTAGAGTATTTTAATGGAATTGGTTTACCTTGCACGGGATATAAAAAGGGGATCTTATGCATGAAAAAGTTTCTGGTTTTGGTCTCCATTTTCTACTGCTTCTCTCCTAAAAAAACCGTAAGTAGCAAGAGCTTGGGAGCTCTCTAAATTTTGAAGTTGTTACCTGGATTTTAGGGCTTCCTTTTTGTCTTCCTTTAGTGCTTCTTTGTTAAGCACAATAAGGCTTAAAGAACAATATGATACAAAAAGAAAACTAGCATTTTTCATACCTTATTCTTGTTGGTGAATTACTTGTAGAGAGGATCAAGCTTATTGTTCTTGCCATCTACTTAAACACCCCAAATCCAAGAGGGTTCAAAGTCTTCAAAAGTTGTCATTCTTAAACATCTTATGGTTTTTTTAATATCATTATAACCTCTTTAAAAGGATCCTTTATGGTTTGGTTTTGCTATATACTTGAATTTACTAGAAATTTTTAAAGCTTTTGTTGTCGGTTTTATGAAAAACCCACCATTTTATGTATCAAAACCTTTCAATGATGTCCAAAAATATATAATTAAGTAAGGTCATATCATACGATTAATACTAAAATAACCACTATATACTATATAGGGCTAATGTCATAAAAGCCCTTTAGTTTTTAGGAAATATTCGGTTTTACCAGTTTATGTATTTTAGGTTCATTAAAGCCTGCAATTTACGATTTTTTTTATCCGGTTGCCAAGTTAGTAACTGGTCCCCTACATATGTGGCATATCACATAGGCGCCTTATGGGCTGATGTAGCGCCACTTAGGTGATGAGGTGGCATACAATTATTTTAAAAATGAACGCATAAGGGAAGAAAAGATGACAACAACGAGAATCGAACTTGGCACCTCTTTCTAGAAGCCTCAATCTCACAAACGCATATGCATTATGATGTGTGCTTATTTAGTTATATTTTTCATACATTATCTTTATATTTTATGCTACATTATGTGTTAATTCTAGAACAAAAGGTACTTATTATGTTTGAAATATGTTTTGTAGCAAAGAAGAAATGCTCGGGACAAAAAGAAAGCATACGAGAAGTTGGGAGCAGGAAAACGGGAGATAATGCAAAAAGAAGACAAAGAAGGATGTCGTTGGACAGCTTGACCGCTCGTCAGTGTTTTGGCCATATCTCATGACTCGTAACTCCTATTGACGAGATTTAAAATTTATTGAAAACTAGACACAATTTCGGACGACTTTTGTGGTTTGATAAAATGTTGATTCTGAATGAACACACCGTGTGGATCACAAACACGCCGTGGTGAATGGAGTCTTCACGACTCTTGACGCTTACTTGGGGAATATGGTATTTTAATGAAGAACACACCGTGTTTGTGTCCAAACACCCCGTGCTGACGCTGAAACCTATAAATAGAGCGGAAAATTAGCCCCAATGATAGATCTTAAACCCTAGATCAATTCCTGCGATTATAAACCCCCCAAGAAGCCGTTTTGAGGGTCTAGAAGGCGGCTGGAAGGCCGTTAAGCTGACCGGAGCGAAGATCTGAAGGATTGGAGAGCTGATTCATGCCGGTAATCACGTGGTTCGTTGTTCCAACAAAGATTAGCTTTCAAATGTGATTCTATATGCATTTACATTCTGATTTGGGTGTTTAAACCCTTTACTTTGTGTTTATGATTGAAAGAAACCTTGGTTTTGTGGATTAATTGCTATTTGGATTTTTTATTTGTGTTTAATTTATTTTGTCAAGTTTGATTGCAAGATCCATATGTGTTAGAGATTGTCACTTATTCCTTATTGCTGAATTGATAAAGTTTAGATGACAGTCTGACTGTGTTGATTTAAATTAAGGCTTTCCACTAGAGTTTTGACCAAAACCTAGAGTTTGGAATTAAATAATGAACTTTAATGTGTGTGTGCATGTAGTAGAATGACCATTCTCTACATGTTTTAATTCCTATGACCACTAGGGTTAAATGAGATCAAATATTGCTTAATACGAATTGAATACTGATTTGAATAATTATTTGTTCACCTCATCAATGAATTAATAGTTGTATTGGAATCAAAGGATTAGTAATAGTGAACATGAACCCAATCATTTTAGAAATCGGTGAACATGAATAACTAAATCTGTGTGTGCATTTATTTATGATTTTAAGATGTAATTTGTCTAAACCAAAGTAACTAAAGAGATTTGTCTTTGGTCAGTTTATCGAGATTTATTGTTTAATTGATTGTTTGAGATGTAATTCCATAAAACCTTTCTTTATTGTTTTGCGTGTTTTGTGTAACCTATAATCAAACATTCTAAATTAATTCACTACCGTTCCCCTTGTGTTCGACACTTGTTCTTACCGCAACTATACTATTACACGATTCGGTTCACTGCCTAGTGTGTGTGTTAGTTCGGTTGCGATAAATTTAGTTTTATAAATTTGAAAAGTTGATTATATATATATATATATATATATATATATATATATATATATATATATATATATATATATATATATATATATATATATATATATATATATATATATATATATATATATATATATATATATATATCACATCAAGTTTTTGGCGCCGTTGCCGGGGAATAACTTTCAATTAATTTAGTTTATTTGATTATTCTTTATTTGTTTTTAATTTTTATTTTTATTTTCGTTGATATCATGTCACTTGTCGGGAAGGTTTTTTGTTGTTATTTGCTAAAATTCGTGATCATACGCATTGTTGGTTTATCTTTTTGCATGGGTTTCGAGATTATAAGCGATTAGGGAATTCTGTACTTGTTTAGTCTACTACTTTTGTGATTTGTCCAACTCAATCCACGAGGTGTACTATAGCAAGGCGTATGAAGGTGGTTAAGTGGAAGACCGAACTCTTGCTACTCTTGATTAGTTGGGTCAACTCTTGTTCTACTTATTATTTAATGGTGCAAAGAAAACAAAGGAAATAGTTTGACAGCCCTCGAAAGTTTTTGTTTTCACAAACCAACTCTTGCATGCAAGGGATTTAATCAAGAATTGTAGCTTGATTTCGACGAAGACGAGTGATCGTGATATCCTTTTTAGTTATTTTGGTTTGCTATTTTTTTAGTTATTTTAGTGAGTTTTTATTTTTATTTTTAGTTTGTTTAAATTTTGTTTTCCATGTTGATGCTCTTAATGTTTCAGATCTTTGCAGGATTTTTGCCCTTCGGATGCTTTCGGAAATTTCAACAATTGGGGTCGAAGGTTGATTTGTCACGAGAGTAAAAGCCGTGCGATTTTTGAAGATTACAATTGAAGACCATGTTTTTTAATATGTGTGGGGTTCCCTACTTGATGAAGAGAAGAGTTTTGAAGGAATTCTACAGAAAGAAGAGTTCGGGAATGGTCCTAAGCCCTTAAGAAGAAAAGATGCATTATTTTGGTTCTTAAAGACATTATGAGAAGTCACCTTGACGTGGAACCATTAGACCACGTGGTGGCAATTTTAAATTTCGCGAGCATTACGACTTCAAGCTCTACACTGCGTTGTGGCGTTGCTTTCCCACGACGTGTTTGAGGTTCAACACATTTTTCAAAGAATGGTTCTTTGATTTATTTCGATTCGGCACATTTGCATTCATAAGAAAAGAGTCTAGAAGTACTGTTTCCAGTTTTGTTTTGAGATGTCCACCACATGAGACGAATGATAACCAAGGCGTGGATGAGCTGTTCCCACGCCATAGTCAGCTGAAGAGAGAAAAGAGAAAAAAATGAACCTCACCACTTCTATTCCAGGAGAGTTTGTTCCTTTTTCTCCGTTCTTACTTGTTATTTATAGTGCATAACATGCAATAGGGACATTGCATGAATTAAATGTGGGGTAGGGGGTTGGTTACATTATTAGAATCCAAGTATAATTTTTGAAAAATTGCATAAAAATTGCTAGGTTAATTTACAAAATTATGGTAAAATCAGTTTTCATTATTAGGATTCAATGCTAGTATTGTGTTTGATGATTCAATGCGAACCTAAAGGTTTCGTTGAGCCAACATATGTTATAGTGTATTTGTGGCCTCCTTATCGTAGTGAAATTATAGAACAAAAACACGACCCTGATTAGTTTGAGGGACGCAATATGTTTAGCATCGTGTACTTGAAATGTATACAGGAGAGCTTATTTAGTCATTGCACATTAGAATAATACCTCTAACCACTAAAGGTTGAAGTTAAGTTCCTTTGCTTAAGCATATGTTGTTTTTAGGATTTTTAGTTTTGAGTGAAAAAGTGAATATGTTAAAAAAATGAAAAAAAATAGAAAAAAGTTGTGAAAAAAGAAAGAAAAAAAAGAAAAAAAAGTTGAAAACAAAAAAAGAGAGTTTCCAAGTTTGAAGAATCTACAAAGCTATGAAGAAGAAGAAATATCATCATTAAATATTCAAAGGAGAAATTTGCCAAGTTATTTATTGTATATTTTATTTTCTAGGTTATTTTTCCATATGTATGCTTGGGGGTTTAACCAAATATACCTTGAGGTTAAGAAAGATCTCTGGGGATGGATTCGGAAGGATGCATAAAATGAGCGTTGTTCGAAAGAAGTGGGCATATGTTTATGAAGATTGTGAGTATTTAGGATTAGGGAGGTTCTTAAGAAAATTTAGATACAAATACATGCATTGCGGTCTTGGCATAATGGCTGGGTTCAATTTGGATTGTTTTGTGCGATATTGGTATGATAAAATTCAGTTTTGCTTGGGGGCAAGCAAAAGTTAAGTGTGGGGTATTTTGATGTGTGCATATTTAGTTATATATTTCATACATTATCTTTATATTTTATTCTACATTATGTGTTAATTCTAGAGAAAAAGGTACTTATTATGTTTGAAATATGTTTTGTTGCAGCGAAAAAATGCTCGGGACAAAAAGAAAGCATACGAGAAGCTGGGAGCAGGAAAACAGGAGATAAGGCAAAAAGAAGACAAAGAAGGATGTTGTTGGACAGTTTGACCCCTCGTCAGTGTGTAACATCTGGATTTCCAGGTATTATGTTTGATCATGTTTTCTTTTTGTAAAAGAGAGGGACTTGACGAGTCGACGCTTGGACTCGTCGAGTAGGAGCGCGTTTGCTGACTGGATTAATGAGCGGACTCGACGAGTCGGAAAGGGGGGACTCGACGAGTCCACGCTGTAGGTTGAAACCCTAAATCCCCGGGCCTGAGCCCTATTTAAAGGACCTTATAGCCCTCTTGTGCGGCTACATGCCCTGAGAGAGTGCCCCATGAGAGCTTAAGCGAGTTGAGAGAGTGATAAGGCCATATTGATCGATTTTGGTGTGATTTAGCAAAGGAGAAGTTGTTTCCAGCAAGAGGAGGTGAAGGGAGCTGTGGATCCAGGGTTTTCAAGTTCAGATCTACACTATTGAGGTATCAAATCGAACTCCCTTCCTGTTTTGGGTTAAGATCTATGATCTAGGGTTTTCTATAACCTTTTAGGGCTTGAAAAGTTGAGTTTATGGTCCCTTGCTGTGTTAGACCTCGGATCTGGACCCATAGAGGTCCAGAGAACCTTCCCCTTTCCGCTTTATGTTCGTTTATGGAGGAAAGGAGACTAGGTTGCCATTTTAGAAGCTATTTCACCAAAGAAAGCCTTGGGTGCTTTGCATGTGAGTCAAGTTTCGACCTTTACGTGGTTATTGGTTATGGAGAAGTCAGATCTATAGTTTAGAGAAACAGATCTGACCTCAGAAGGTCACTTGAGAGTTGTTACGGGAGCAACTCGCCGAGTCGATAAGTGGACTCGACGAGTCGAGTCGGGGTTGCCCCGCGATTCGTGACCGGAGGAACCCGTCGACTCGACGGGCCAAGAGAGGCTGGAAGGATTCAGAGGACCCGCATGGACTCGCCGAGTCGCCCTTGTGCACTCGACGAGTCGGGTCAAAGTTTGACCGTTGACTTTCGTTGACTTTAGGGTTTTGGTCAAGACTGATTCAAGAGAGTTCAGAGAGGGGTAGAATGGCCTTCTACCCAATCTTTAGAGATGAGACTATGAGAGAATATTGATCGGAGATGTTATTCAGATGATAGGAGGAGGCTAGGTCGGGACGTCAAGCACGAGAGTTTATCCGACTTCGTACGAAGTGAGTCTTCTCACTATACATTACCTAGAGTGGTATCTATGTGTAGACCGGAGGGTCTTATGTGCTATGTGTATGTATGAGATTATGTGCATTGTGATATATGTATGCTATGTGTTGTATCGACCGGACCGGAGGGTCCAACGATATAGACCGTGCCGAAGGGTCCAACGATATAGACCGGACCGAAGGGTCCAACGATATAGATTGGACCGAAGGGTCCAACGATACAGACCGGACCGAAGGGTCCAAGGAGCTATGACCGGACCAGAGGGTCCAACGAGCTACGAGACTGGAGGGTTCCGCTGAGACACATCGTCCGTAGGGTCGCACTATAGCCTCGAGTGGCGTATGTGTTGTATGTGGTATTTTGGGGAACTCACTAAGCATTTATGCTTACAGTTGTTGTGTTATGTGTTTCAGGTACTAGCGAGGATCGCGGGAAGGCGCCTACATGATACGTACACGTTGATATTACCTTATGAATAAAAGTATGTTCTGTGATATGTTTTGTTATGATAACATTGGATACATTATGTTTTGATATTACCTTATGAATAAAAGTATGTTTTAAAAATGAAAAATTGTTTTAGAACTTTACGTCGTTACAAGTTGGTATCAGAGCCTTGGTTTGAGGGATTCGGATGCACCTTCGGGCGTATTTGAACTCAAACTGAGGATTTCAGAAAGTTTTTCATAAAAAGGAACAATTTTTCTAAAATAGTAAAAGACTTTGAGAAAAGCAGAAAGGAGCAGTGTGTACGATCAGCCAGCGCCCGAACGGTGATTTCCCAAAATACCCTTACATTATGTATTATGAGATATGATATTATATGTTATGCGTGCTAGAGTAGGCTAGGTATTCATATTAGGACTAGAGTGGCCTGATTTTTGATGCCTTAGCCTAGGAAGATTTCTGCTGCTATGTGATGCTTGAGAGTGAGTAGGTAGCAGTGAGGAGCTTTTGAGAGGTCTACTGAAGGGTAGCCTATGCCAGCGAGATGTAGAGTACTTGTGATCTGGGATCCTAGGAGGAGGACTTGGGGTGAATACTGATGCGGTGTGGACGGTAGTATAGGGCCCGTACTACTGAAGACACCGGATCAGTGAGCAGTCCAAGTAAAAATCCTTAGGGTACCAAGGAACAAGTAGGGTTGGGTGATCGAGTGCGAGGATACTCGATCGGGTCTCTGGTATCTTTGTGTTGTGTTTCCGAGACATCATGGTTGGTACACCACACACACACCGGAGAGCAGCGGTGTTAGTGATGATGAGATTCGCCGTATGATTCATGATGAGATGACCGCGGCGATCCGGAAGGCTAATCCGGAGGATGACAAGTAGCGGATTGAGAAGTGATGTCATGGTTCGAGTACCATGATAAGTAGCGGATTGAGAAGTGATGTCATGGTTCGAGTACCATGATAAGTAGCGGATTGAGAAGTGATGACATGGTTCGAGTACCATGATAAGTAGCGGATTGAGAAGTGATGTCATGGTTCGAGTACCATGATAAGTAGCAGATTGAGAATTGATGTCATGGTTCGAGTACCATGATAAGTAGCGGATTGAGAAGTGATGATATGGTTCGAGTACCATGATAAGTAGCGGATCGAGAGGTGATGTCATGGTTCGAGTGCCATGATGTGAGGTGGAATGAGAAGAGGGAACATGGCTCGAGTACCATGATTCGTAGAAGATTAAGAGGAGATAACATGGTGCAGGTACCATGATTCATAGCAGATCGAGAGGTGGCCATGCGGTTTGAGTACCATGACATGTGGCGGTTAGTATTTCGGGTTTTTACCGGTTATTCCGTGGGGATTGTCTAGACTGAGATCAGTGGTGAATGAGTATGGGGCCAGAAGGCCTTGATGAACAAGTTTTAGTGGAGCATCCCTTGAAAAGGGAAATCGAGTGAGCTCCGAGGGATTGTGGGTGACATGCCAGTTGGAGTCGCAAGACTCAAGGATGAGTAGGGATGGTGCATTATGGGAGAATACGGTCTGGGCTGGGCGACCGACCGATAGTGGAGAAGTCACTTTCTGTGACCCGAGTGGTGCTATTTCCGTTTCCTGTGGGAGACGTAAGAGGTGATGAGATTTCGGTTTTTGAGTTTGGGGGTGAGCCCTGTAGGATTGCACGGATGGTGATCTCCAACCAGAGTATATGGCAGTAGGTCTGCCGCGAGGTAAAGATATAGCTTGAACAGGTAGTCAGTGGGGACTGAGATGGTCAAGGACCAGGATACACCCTAACTGAGTATAGTAGGGCATGTGTTAGCTGCAGCGTCGGACGATCAAGAGGAGTATATCAGGGCGGTGGACCTTATTGTCTTTGATGGGTATTAAGAGTGGAAATATGGTTTCTGCTCTTATGATAAGTGACGGGATGGAACGTTGGTTGAGGAGTCGATGATGAGGAGTACGGTAGATCATTACTTCTAGACTAAGAGTCAGAGTTAACACTGGACAGTTGGGAGGTCCGGTGATGGAATGGTGTGAGATTCTGAATGACTAGAGGCAGTCATGGTGGGAAGTTCTGAGGATTTCATCTGAATTTCAGGGCATTTGGAGTTGCTCGATCCCTGTCGGGAGATCATCGAGCGTTGCGTAGCACCTTCCAAGAGTAGGTGCGATGATTACTGGTGGGAACAGTCGGTGTGATAGATTGCTGGTGCACCGATTAGGGATGGTTCGAACCCTAAGTGGGGGAGTACCGGGTATTTTATTGAGGGGATCAGAGATTCGATCGAGAATGGTTAGAGATCTGGATATAGAGACCGGCGATGCAAATTCATTGAGCCCAAGGTTGTTGGTGATTGAGACGAGGTGCAGAGCGATATAATGGATGTGTTATGTTTGAAAAGGATGAGTGCCTCCACGACAAGTGGCCGTTGATCGGAGACCTTGGGGTGAACGGGAATTATTCAAGGTCATAATGGTAAATTCGAGATGGTTGGCTCGTAGGGTGAGTTCGGCGGTTGAGAAATTCTGGTTCAATGATGGGGCTGTTATTCAGCTTGGAAAGGGCAGAAGTTGATTAGACAACCAATTTCAGGTTGTGGAACAGGAAGATCAGTGGATGAAACGAGACGTCGTGAGGTCCTATGTAGTGTATCGAGGTATCCGAATTTAATGCATTGGATTTCAGATAATTTTGAGTCTTGAGTGGAGACGGCAAGTGGTGGATCAAGCATCGATGGTTCCAGTGGGAGCCCTTTCGGTTAATGACAGCAAGTGAGATTGTCCAAGAATATGGATCGTAGCAGGGAAGGGTGTTTTGTTATGACGATTGCCGCCAGATATAGTGATGCATAATTTGGGTAAGTGCATGCACCTATCTATGATTAACCCGCAGATTGTAAGCTAGTCAGTGGTTGTTGTGATGCTACGAGAAGCCGTAGTACTCACTAGTCAGAGGTTGTTGTGATGCTACAGGAAGCCGTAGTACTCACTAGTCAGAGGTTGTTGTGATGCTACGGGAAGCCGTGGTACTCACTAGTCAGAGGTTTTTGTGATGCTATGGGAAGCCGTAGTACTCACTAGTCAGAGGTTGTTGTGATGCTACGGGAATCCGTAGTACTCACTAGTCAGAGGTTGTTGTGATGCTACGGGAAGTCGTAGTACTCACTAGTGAGAGGTTGTGGTGATACTGCGGGAAGCCGTAGTACTCACCAGTCAGTTAGAGGTTGTGGTGATACTGCGGGAAGCCGTAGTACTCACCAGTCAGTGAGAGGTCGAGGTGGTGCTACGGGAAGATGTAGTACACACTAGTCAGCGAGAAGTTGTCATGATAAAGTACTCGTTGATCAGAGCATGGCGCATAAGAGTTTTAGGCATCGGGTGGCCCTAATTTTTGAGTTTTTGGGAACATGGTGGTCAGACCAGGGGCGAGACCGGGGTCTCCTCAATGATAGGGAGTCATTATGTTCTGAGTAAGGTGTGGTCATCGCAATCCGAAAGAATGGGATAAGTGAGGTATGCATGGGTTGCGGGAAATGAGTTCTGAGTTGAGTGCTTCGTTGGGACGAGTGGTTCCAACTCTGGGTCGGACCAAACCCTCGAGTTTGAGTTTAGCTCTGGTGGTGCGTTGAATAGGTGAGATGAGATTCTGGACTTTGAGGTGGGTTCCATGTTGAGGAGTATTGTTTGTCATCTGATGTCTTAGACCTATGTGGGTCAGTACTCGGGTACGGGAGGTACCGCAAGTTGCATGGATCGATGAGTAACAGATGACAGAGGTTGGGGTTGAGTCGATCTCCAGTTGGGGAGGTGGCATTCGCTTAGGGTTAAGCGAACTTCGTTATTCGTGTGTCACCTTGGGCCGATGTGGTTGTAGTAAGAAGGAAACCATGGAGACGGTTGGGATAATGCAACGGATGACCCTGGAGGTTCAACTGTTGGGTCGAGATCAGACCTGGTACTCAGTGTTAAAAAGGGATACGAGGGATGCAGCTGAGGCTTATGATTTTAGATGTCTGAGGACTTCTGAGCGAGCATGATTCTCTTGTGTCAGAGAATAGGATGTTGAAAGTTTATTGTTCGGATGGATTCTGATAGTAGTTCAGTGGATGAGCCCTGATGGGATGTAAACCCTTTCGTTCCTTGGGGCGTGATTCGGACTGTTTTGGTACGTTGGTATGAGCGATCGGTAGCCGATTGTCGGATTTTGTCTTGTGAGAATCAGAGGAGCAGGGAGTTATTAGGGTTTGATGTTCGAAGAGCGAATATCATGGTGATAGCGTGAGTGGAGGGTCTGGCGGCCGGCCAGGCCACTAGAGTTTCCCGATTCTGGGAAGGTCAGAAAGGGGTATTTTAGCGACAGAGGGGCCGATTTTGTTCCAAATTTGGAGTTCCTGGTCGGATCTAGGTATTCATGGAGAAAGATATCGTTTTGGTGTGAGGAACTCTCAGTGGTGCTTTTCGAGTGTTTGGTTTCTATCTATGTGGTTGAGGAGCGATTTCGAGGGCGAAATCTAATTTAAGTGGGGGAGAATTGTAACATCCGGATTTCCAGGTATTATGTTTGATCATGTTTTCTTTTTGTAAAAGAGAGGGACTCGACGAGTCGACGCTTGGACTCGTCGAGTAGGAGCGCGTTTGCTGACTGGATTAATGAGCGGACTCGACGAGTCGGAAAGGGGGGACTCGACGAGTCCACGCTGTCGGTTGAAACCCTAAATCCCCAGGCCTGAGCCCTATTTAAAGGACCTTATAGCCCTCTTGTGCGGCTACCTGCCCTGAGAGAGTGCCCCTTGAGAGCTTGAGCGAGTTGAGAGAGTGATAAGGCCATATTGATCGATTTTGGTGTGATTTAGCAAAGGAGAAGTTGTTTCCAGCAAGAGGAGGTCAAAGGAGCTGTGGATCCAGGGTTTTCAAGTTCAGATCTACACTATTGAGGTATCAAATCGAACTCCCTTCCTGTTTTGGGTTAAGATCTATGATCTAGGGTTTTCTATAACCTTTTAGGGCTTGAAAAGTTGAGTTTATGGTCCCTTGCTGTGTTAGACCTCGGATCTGGACCCATAGAGGTCCAGAGAACCTTCCCCATTCTGCTTTATGTTGGTTTATGGAGGAAAGGAGACTAGGTTGCCATTTTAGAAGCTATTTCACCAAGGAAAGCCTTGGGTGCTTTGCATGTGAGTCAAGTTTTGACCTTTACGTGGTTATTGGTTGTGAAGAAGTCAGATCTATAGTTTAGAGAAACAGATCTGACCTCAGAAGGTCACTTGAGAGTTGTTATGGGAGCAACTCGCCGAGTCCATAAGTGGACTCGACGAGTCGAGTCGGGGTTGCCCCGCGATTCGTGACCGGAGGAACCCGTCGAGTGGAAGGATGACTCGACGAGCCAAGAGAGGCTGGAAGGATTCAGAGGACCCACATGGACTCGCCGAGTCGCCCTTGTGCACTCGACGAGTCGGGTCAAAGTTTGACCGTTGACTTTCGTTGACTTTAGGGTTCTGGTCAAGACTGATTCAAGAGAGTTCAGAGAGGGGTAGAATGGCCTTCTACCCAATCTTTAGAGATGAGACTATGAGAGAATATTGATCGGAGATGTTATTCGGATGATAGGAGGAGGCTAGGTCGGGACGTCAAGCACGAGAGTTTATCGGACTTCGTACGAAGTGAGTCTTCTCACTATACATTACCTAGAGTGGTATCTATGTGTAGACCGGAGGGTCTTATGTGCTATGTGTATGTATGAGATTATGTGCATTGTGATATATGTATGCTATGTGTTGTATAGACCGGACCGGAGGGTCCAACGATATAGACCGGACCGAAAGGTCCAACGATATAGACCGGACCGAAGGGTCCAACGATACAAACCGGACCGAAGGGTCCAACGAGCTATGACCGGACCAGAGGGTCTAACGAGCTACGGGACTGGAGGGTTCCGCTGAGACACATCGACCGGAGGGTCGCACTATAGCCTCGAGTGGCGTATGTGTTGTATGTGGTATTTTGGGGAACTCACTAAGCATTTATGCTTACAGTTGTTGTGTTATGTGTTTCTGGTACTAGCGAGGATTGCGGGAAGGCACCGGCATGATACGTACACACTCATGGAGTTAATGTCTTGAGATTCTGGGATATGTTTTGTTATGATAACATTGGATACATTATGTTTTGATATTACCTTATGAATAAAAGTATGTTTTAAAAATGAAATTTTTTTTAGAACTTTACGTCGTTACACAGTGTTTTGGCCATATCTCATGACTCGTAACTTCGATTGACAAGATTCAAAATGTTCTGAAAGCTAGACACAATTTCGGATGAGTTTTGTGTTTTGATAAAATGTTAGATTCCCAACAAACACACCGTGTTGATCACAAACACGCAGTGGTGGATGGAGTCTTCGCGACTCTTGATGCTTACTTGGGGAATACAAGATTTTAATGGAGAATACACCGTGTTTGTGTCTAAACATGCCACGTTGATGCTGAAACCTATAAATAGAGCGGAAAATTATCCCTAATGATAGATCTTAAACCCGAGATCGATTCCTACAATTATAAACCCCAAGAAGCCCTTTTGAGGGTCTAGAAGGCGGCCGAAAGGCCGTTATGCTGACAGGAGTGAAGATTTGAAGGATTAGAGAGCCGATTCATGTTAGTAATCAGGTGGTTCGTTCTTCCGACCAAGATTAGCATTCAAATGTGATTCTATATGCATTTACATTCTGATTTGGGTGTTAAAACCCTTTACTTTGTGTTTATGATTGAATGAAACCTTGATTTTGTGGATTAATTGCTATTTGGATTTTTTATTCGTGTTTAGTTTATTTTGTCAAGTTTGATTGCAAGATTCATATGTGTTAGATATTGTTACTTATTCCTTATTGCTGAATTGATAAAGTTTAGATGACAGTCTGACTGTGTTGATTTAAATTAAGGCTCTCCACTAGAGTTTTGACCAAAACCTAGGGTTTGGAATTAAATAATGACCTTTAATGTGTGTGTGCATGTAGTAGAATGACCATTCTATACATGTTTTAATTCCTATGACCACTAGCTGTAAATGAGATCAAATATTGCTTAATACGAATTGAATACTGATTTGCGTAATTGTTTGTTCACCTGATCAATGAATTAATAGTTGTGTTCAAATCAAAGGATTACTAATAGTGAACATGAACCCAATCATCTTAGAAATCGGTGAACATGAATAAACAAATCCGTGTGTGCAATTATCTATGATTTTAAGATGTAATTTGTCTAAACCAAAGTACCTACAGAGATTTGTCTTCGGTCAGTTTATCGAGATTTATTGTTTAGTTGATTGTTTGAGATGTAATTCCATAAAACCTTTCTTTACTTCTTTGTGTGTTTTGTGTAACCTATAATCAAACATTCTAAATTAATTCACTATCGTTATCTAGCACAAACATTCTAATTATTTTGTACATTTACTGCTTTGTGTGTTTTGTGTGTCAAAATACCTTTATATATATATATATATATATATATATATATATATATATATATATATATATATATATATATATACACACACAAAATGTTTTATACAAAATTAAATATATTTGTAATTATTTTGTATATTTAATACGTATTGCATACATAATGATACGATAAGTTCTTTTAAATTACATGTAAATATGTGCAAAATATATTTTTTATATGTTTACATACATTTAAAAATGTTTATATATGTATTTAGATGTTTAAATCATAACAACAACTACAACAACAACAACAACAACAACAACAACAACAATAATAATAATAATAATAATAATACTTTATTTGTGCTATACAATATATATAGGAAATCAGACTAAAATACATGTAACGAAGTCCACTTTGGTGGAAACGGCGTTGGTTTAATTTAGGAGAGGCTCGAGTTCGAGTCTTGGCAGGTTCAACTCGCCCCCCTTTCATTTTTTTAATTAAAAAATGAGCGTTGATGTGGTTTAACTCGTCAGCGCCACCTCAGCAGTTACATCCTAGTAAGCATTCCCAATTGTCTTGGACACCGACTGAGAAGGGCTAAAATGGTAAAATTGACCAAATCAACCAAAATTTGAGCCATTATTGAACCTAAAACTTCTCAAAGGTTAAAACCATATATTTATTGAAAACTCGAGGGATTTTATGTCATTTTCCGATATATATATATATATATATATATATATATATATATATATATATATATATATATATATATATATATATGTATATATATGTATGTGTGTGTGTGTTAGGGGTCAAGATCCTTAACCGTATCAGGGATCCGGGGTCTTAAAGGAATATTAGGATCCCAAAACATACTCCAGTATCTTGATCATTATCATTACCTAACAAGATTAACAACTATATTTCATTTATGTAGAAATAGTCAACTCAAGACTCTTTAAGTCCGAAGAATCATTTCAATCAAACTTAAGACCTAGAAATATCAAGTAAAAGCAACGTACGAATAGTTGTTTTGGTCAAAAATTACACAAGTATAAATCAACCAAATTGAATGAGAGGCTGTGATGTTCGAATTGTGCAATAGAGAAAGGTAAAGAGAATGACACAATTGTTTACAAGGAAAGCCCTTGATCCATGCTAGGATCTCCGGCACAAAACCTTGGGAGGTGATAATGATCACATGCCTTGATGATTTTATTAATATACAATGATGATTACATAGACTATTTCAGTAAGAACAAGTGAAGAAGTTCATAGAGTAAGCTAAGAGTAGGTAGAGTGTGTCGTGTGCGAGATACATGTGTCAATTTATAGTCTAAACTAGCTAACAAGATGTCCGATATTACCGGGATCCTCTATGACCAACTTTGTGAACGTTGTTTAACTTGGTATTCCGGGTCTTTAGAATAGTTGAGACGACTCTTTGTTGAGAATAAGTCTTCTCTTGACTATTTCTGCACATGTGTTAATTAAAAACGAAATATAATTGTTATAAATGTTAGTAAATAATAATAACAGTAATAGTCGGGATCCTGAGATAGTTGAGGATCCTGAATATCTGATGAGGTTGGAGGATCCTGGCCCTAACAATTTCCCCCAAGTTATTCCTAAAAAAATAGGAGTTAATTTCGAGAATATTAAAGGGATAATTTAATTAAAAATGTAAAAGGAGAGAGAGAAAAGTAATTTTCAAAATTAACCCTTAACGGCTAGGTAATTTTGAAATCCAACGGGTGGATAACTAGCCATTAATGGTCAAATCAACCTCAAATCTTCAATATAAATAGAGGTGATCAGTTCCACAATTCTCTTTACTCATCTCGGTTTTCTTTGCTTTCTTTGTGCTACCGGTGATTTCGATAAAGGTAACATCCTCTCCGCCTCATCTCCTTTCTACCAAATTTTTGATCATGGGTAAAAAGATGACCCTTTCTCGCAAGAAGATCCTAGGTATTCCCAAGGACGATTTCATCGATCAAGCAGTCTTGTCTTATGATGAGGCGTGCTCCTTCGATGATGGTGATATCGAAGCATTTAAGGCTAGTGGTGCCTTCCCTCCTGAAGCAGTCTTCAGGCCTTATAACCCTTTGATCCAACCAGACTTCATCTCCTCTTCTTGGGTGTGCTTTCCGAAGTATCCCTTCTCTATTTTAGGCCTTAAATTCCTTTTTTCCGAAGTGGTCTCGGAGTTTTTCGAGATCACAAAATTTTCTTTCGTCCAAGTGATGCCTATCATTTGGAGGATCCTGTACTAGGTTGAGTGTCTGAATCAGACACAGGGTTTTGGCATGGGTATGGCTGAATTGGCCCATGTCTATGATCTCTCAACTTTTGGTAGTTCTTGCTTCCTGTTCAAGGTCAAGAGTGGCAAGCCTCCTATTGTGTTAAAAACAAAACACAATGAGAGGGGCTTGGAAGGGGAGATACTTCTTTGTCTGGCGTGACTCTATTCCTGGCGGAGATCTCTTACCCAAAGATTGGGTTAAGAAGGGTAGGATTTCAATACTTTTCCTTGTGATCCTGAAATCTTATTCTTATTTTGTTTTTTCTGTTACAGGTTTCAAGCTCGGGGAGCTCGTTGCTACTGCTGAGGACACAGAGGATAAGATTGTTAATTTTCTTTTTCTCCCGGAGGCAGATAAATCTCTCAGACTTGATCAATCCAGTCTCCAAGAAGGATCTTCCAACACAGCTTCTATGGCTACATGTATATCTTTCTTTCTTTTTTATTTGAATTGTTGTCTTAGGATCTTCGATCTCATCAGGATCCTTGTTTCTTTTGCAGGTTCTAGGACTGTCCACTTCAGTGCTCGCTTTGCTTTGGCTGACCTTGAGGATGACATGACCAGTGGCTTGATCAGGATCAAGCAGGAGAATGCCTCTGCTCTGCCTCCTTCAAAGAAAGCCCAACTTGACCTGGTTGTGACGACTCCAGGATCCCGAAAGAGGAAGACGTTTGAGGCCACATATTCCAGCCTAGAGAACCTTAGGATCGAGGATGCTCTTGGGAAGTTGACCTCATTTTCCCAAGCTGTAAGTTTCCTGTGTATAAGAATTATTTCTGTTAGTTTATCATACATGTTTCTTCTTTTGCCGAGGTTTGCGTTTCTTTCAGGTCTCCACTCATGTTTCTCAGTTCACCAATGATCTCAGGATCCATGATGAGAAAGTTGAGTCTGCTCTAAAAGAGCAGGAGAAAATCTGGAGGACCACCAATGAGGATCTTCTTCGGAGGGTGGAGTTGTTGAGCAAACAGAAGGCTGAGAAGGAGGAGGAGCATTCTGCGGAGCTTTAGGAGGTGATTGCCGATTCGAAGGCAAGTGATGCGATGGCTATCCTGGAGGCTAAGATCAAGTTGGCGGAGGATCTTGAGCATTCAGGATCTTGGAATGTAGTAGGATGGCGCGAGGCACTAGCCAAACTAACTGGCAAACCTGTCACCATTGATGAGCATCCTACACCACAGCCATAAGTGGAGAAGGAGGAGAAGAAGGCCGATGATGACCATGCTAAGGTCTAGGCCTTTTAGCTGGTTAGGGTAGTGTAGTTTTTTGATGTAACCATTTGACTCCTGTAGGGATGTAAGCCTTTTATTTTGAATACAATGGTTAATCTTTCCTTTATCTTTCTATGTTTCCTTTACCTGCATAATATCATACTAAGATCTTTGCATAGTTAGGATCTTAAAAACAGTGAATAATTTTCAAGATAAAGTCCTTTTGGCAAATAATAGATAAAATGATTTGATAAGGATTGAATTAGTTAAACAACTAAAAGTAATAACTTAAAATAATAAGAACTGACTTTGTTAAGCAATTTAAAATGTTAAAAGTTTCTTTAAAAGTTTGATGGCTGACTTGTAATCCTTAAGAGTTTCAAATAATTTTTATAATAAAACAAGTATAAAAGAATTTGTTAAGAACTAATTTTCGTAAATCTAAGTGCTTTAAAACTTCTTCAAAGATATCAATTTAAAATAGTAAATGACTCTGAAGTGATGAAAGTTTATAAATCAGCAATTGGTTTAGGATCCTAAAAAGTTTAAGATCCTTAATTTTACTTAAAAAATTTCAAAGTTAAGAACAAGGAAAGATGGAACCTGATTGCCTTCGAGTTTTTCCTTAAGATTCATAAGTTTTTCAATCTTAGAACTGATTGAGGATAAATCTCAACTTAGGAAAGAACTTAGGATCGTTGTTGACTTCTAATGAAATGATTCTTACTGATGAGGATCTTTACCGATGAGGATCATTAATGATGAGGATCCTTAATGATGAGGATCCTTAATCATAAGATCATACATGGGAATTCGATTCTTAGGATAACCTGTTTAGGTTATAGACTTTGACAAAATTCTTGGGTATCACCATAAGTTCAATTGATAACATGTTAATGTTATATACTGGGGAGGATCCCAACTTGTGACATATTTCATGGGAAAGATCCCTACTTATGATAACATGAAAATTTTATGATTCGTGTGTATTTTATGGGGAAAGATCCCAACGTGTGATAACATGAAGATGTTATAAACCTTATGTAATTTATGGGGTAAGATCCCAATTTTAGATAACATGAAAATGTTATAAACCTTAAGGATCTTAACTTATGTTCAAAGATAAGAGGGTTGCCAAGCCACTGCATCGTGAAGTAATCCCCTTATTCGTATCCCATAGTTAGATATCGTGCGTTCAAGCGAGGTGTATAAACCTTAGTTCGTATGAAAGAGGTAACTAGCTCTTTAAACCTTAGAGAGGATTAAGTACCCTTAAGCGTAAGAGAGATGATCAGTCTCTAGCTTGTGTAGATGATAGTTTAAAGATCATACCGTTGATATAATGGAATTGTCCAAGTGTTAAGATGCTGAGATCTTCATGTGTCAAGATCCTTATGTTTCAAGATCTTCAACCTTGAGGATTCTTATGTTTCAGGATCATTGCTTATGGAGATCCTTAGCTGTACGTTGTTCTGCATAGCAAACGTTAGCTAGGGGTGGGCTTTAGTCTAGCTAACGTCCCTCCGATTCTTAATTTAGTAATGTATTCGAGGAGAAAATAAGTAATGATGAAAAGTTTAAGGTAAAGAACATGTGCACCTCGGTTTTGTTGAAGATCAATTGATCTTATTTACATATAGTATGCTTTGAGATGTATAGCATTCCAGGATCTTGGCAGAATGTCTCCTTCGAGTGTTGCTATCCAATATGCTCCTTTTCCTGCTTCAACATCTATGAGATATGGTCCTTCCCACTTAGGAGCTAATTTACTTGCACTAGGATCCTTGGTGTTTTGGAATGTTTTCCTTAATACCAAGTCTCCTATTTGGAATCTTCTGACTTTTATGTTCTTGTTGTAATCCTTGGTGATCCTTTGTTCATGAGCAGCAATGCGTATCTTGGCAAGATCCTTGAGTTCGTCAACAGTGTCAAGATCCTGGGATAGGATATTGTCATTGTTTTCTTGATTTTGGAGCAATTATCTTGCTGTCAGGATCACTACTTTAGTAGGGATTATTGCTTCTGTCCCAAACACCAAGGAGTAGGGGGTCTGACCTGTGGCTACTTTGGAAGTAGTCCTATCTGCCCATAGGACGAAAGGAAGCTCTTCTGCCCATCTTCCTTTCTTTTCATCTAGCATTTTCTTCAAGTTGTTTACTATGATCTTTGTTGCTAGATTATGTTTGACCATTAGCTTGGGGATGAACAGGAGTGGACATTATCATTTTGACTCCCCAACTCGTGCAAAAGTCTCTTGTCCTCTTGCTTATGAATTGGGATCCATTGTCGCATATGATTTAGCACGGATCCCGAACCTGGTCAAGATATTACGTTTAATAAATGAGACTACCTCTTTGTCTCTAACCTGAACGAAGGCTTCAACTTCGATCCACTTCGAGAAGTAATCAGTCATCACAAACATGAAGACTTTTCCTCCTGGAGCTATTGGTAATTTTCCTACTATATCCATTCCCCATTTCATGAATGGCCATGGAGAGATAATAGGATGTAGAGGTTCCGCCGGTTGATGTAGGATGTTGTTATGTCTTTGGCAAGCATCACACTTTTGAGCATGTAGAAAAGAATCTCTCTTCATGGTTGGCCAGTAGTATCCTGTTCTCAATACCTTGGAGTATAAGGATCTGCACCCAGTGTGATTGCCACAGTCTCCTTCATGTATGTCCTTCAAGACTTCTACAGCTTCAGGATCTTCCAAGCATCTGAGGTATGGACCTACCATAGACTTTTTATAGAGTTTACCTTGGATTATTACGAATCTTGAGGCTCTTGTTCTGAATGCTCTTTCGCTTTTTTCTTCTGTTGGGATCGTGCCATTTTGGAGATACTCCATAATGGGCTGGATTCATGATCGTGAACTTCTTCGAGGATCCTGTTCATCGGGATCCCTTTGAGGAGGGATCTGAGGGTCAGGATCTCTGATGGCTGCTACACTTATTGGTTGTTCAGGATCATCTGGTTTGTCGGAAAGGGCTTCTATAGATGGAGTTATTATGTGGGTTATAGGGATCTTCATTTCTAGTGGAATCCTTAGGGAGGATCCTAAGTTGGCTAATGTGTCTGCTTCTGTGTTTTCTTCTCTGGGAACTTGGGTTAGGCTAAAGTTTTCAAAATCAGAGGCTAATTTTTTGAGGATCTCGAGGTATAATGCTAATCTTTAATCTTTCACTGCATAAGATCCATTGAAGTGATTAGTTAATAATAAAGAATCAACAAGTACCTGAAGATCCTTGATTTGAAGATCCTTAGCCAATTGTAGTCCCATGATGAGTGCTTCATATTCCACTTCGTTGTTGGTTTCATTGAATTCACAACTAACTGCCTGGGTTAGGATGTCCCCCTGTGGCGATTTTAGTATGATCCCTAGCCTGGTTCCTTTTTGGTTTGAGGCTCCATCCATGAATAGTGTCCATTTTCCCAAGTGTTCATCTTCTAGGAGTTGTTTAGCTTAAATGTCTACTTTATTTTGTAGATCATCATTAAAGTCAGCCACAAAGTCTGCTAATGCTTGTGACTTGATGGTGGATCTTGGCTCATATTTGATGTAAAACATGCTTAACTTCACTGACCATTTTTCCATCCTTCCTGACATCTCTGGTTTTCTCATCACATTCTTAATAGGATAATTAGTTTTCACATGTATAGTATGTGTCTCGAAATAATGTCTTAACTTAGTAGAAGCAGTTACTAATGCAAGAACTAATTTTTCGAGATGAGAATACCTAGTCTCAGGATCCATAAGACTTTTACTTACATAGTAGATAGGATGTTGGTCTCCATTAAGATCCTTGGCTAGGACCGCACTTGAGGATACCGAGAGGTAGAGGAGAAGTGGTTCACCATCTATAGGCTTCACCAGTAGTGGCGCGGAACTTAAGTATCTTTTGAGTTCCTGAAAAGCTTCTTCGTGTTGTTTGGTCCATTCAAACTTCTTGTTCTTCTTCAATATATCATAGAAGGGCTTACACATTTTTGAGGATCTTGAAATGAACCTGTTGAGTACTGCTACTCTTCCGGTTAGCCTTTGGATGTCTTTTGTTGAAGATGGAGATTTCAGCTCGATGATTGCTTTGATTAGGTCCGGGCTTGCTTCTATTCCTCTCTTGGTTACCATATACCCAAGGAACTTTCCTAACTTCATCCCAAAGTTGAATTTAGACGGATTCAACTTCATGTTGTATTCGTCTAGAATGTCGAAGGCTTCTTTGAGATCCCTGAGATGATCTTCAGCTTTCATGGACTTCACCACCATGTCGTCAATGTAGACCTCCATGGTGTCCCCCCAACTTGTCTTTAAAAATCCGATTCACCAGTCTTTGATATGTTGCACCTGCATTTTTAAGACCAAAAGGCATTGCAATGTAATAATATATACATGTTGGTGTTATAAATGTTGTATGTTCTTGATCGGATGGTTCCATCTCGATTTTTTGGAATCCTGCTGAAGCATCCATGAAGGTTAAGAGTTCATGGCCAGCCGTTGCATCTATCATGGAGTCAATGTGTGGTAGAGGAAAAGGATCCTTAGGATAAGCCTTATTAAGATCCGTGTAGTCTGCACATACTCGCCACTTGACGTTCTTCTTCTGTACGACAACTACATTAGCTATCCATCTCAGGAACTTCACTTCCTTGATCATCCCTGTCTTGAGGAGCTTTTCCACTTCTTCTTCGATGATCTGATTCCTTTCGGGTGCAAACTTCCTTCTCTTTTGATGTATCGGTCTGAAAGAAGGATCAATATTAAGTTTGTGAGTGATAATACTCTTGTCTATAACTATCATATCTTCGTGTTTCCATGCGAACGTCTTGCTTCTGGTTCGAAGGAAGTTTAACAAGTATTGCTCAATTTTCTCGGGTAGTGAGGATCCTATGAGGACTTTGGCTTCAGGATCCACGCTGCTCAGGGGCACTTCCGTCACATTTTGCTCCTGTGTTTCTAGAACATGTCGTGCCCCTTTTCTTAATTTCTATACTTGCTTGGGTTTCATCGTAGGTTTCATAGAGGTTTTATAACATTCCTTTGACTCTTGTTTATTTCCCATGATCTTCACTGTTCCCCACGGAGTAGGCATCTTTACATACTGATGATATGTTGATGGAACCGCTTTCATCTCGTGGATCCACGGTCTACCTAATATCACATTATAAGAATATAAGGTGTCAATAACACATAAATTTTGTATAGAGTTTAGCCCCTCTATGTATATTGGTAGCTTTATCTCCCTGATGGTGTGTTTCGTTTCTCCGCTAAATCCTATGAGGACCGAGGATCTTTTGATCATCTCTGTTTCCGGGATGTTCAACCTCTTCAGTGCACCCAAGAGTATGATGTTGACCAAGGATCCTTCTAACGAAGTGGTTGGCAATATACAGTGTTATCATGAGTCCGTCATGGTGAGGATCCTGGATCTCTTCCCTATCTGTCTCGTCAAACGTGATTTCCTTTTCATTGCTAACCGAAGTATTCTTACATGGTCTATCCTCCTTTTCTTTTTTAGAGACCTGGCGTGTCTTTTAGCCTGAGAATAAGAAGTACCACGCATGTTAGATCCGCCTGAGATAATGTTAATTATCTTGGCTTTTAGGGGTGGAGATCCTGGTTTCTCCGGGATATTGTGACCATCCTGGTTGTTCTCCTTGGAGTTTTCTTTCTTTCTTCAGAGGATCTCTTTAAGATGCCCTTTGCTAAGGAGGTAGCCGATATCCTTTCTTAGAGCTATGAAATCCTCCGTCATGTGATCGAAATCTTCATGTTAAGCACACCATTTGGACTTGTCTTTCCAATTGGTGGACTTGTTAAACTTCTTTGGCCACCTTGCTTTTTCTCCGAGATCCTGCATAGCATAGATTAAACCTGAAACATCCACAGAAAAATAATAGTCAGTGATCTTAGGAGGTTCCTCTTCCTCTCCTTCATCTTCGAGCACATTAACCATGTGATGATCTGGTTTGGAATAGGGGCTTCGATTTGTAGGATCTTGGAGCCGAGGATTCGACCTTCCTATTGGGATTCTCGTATTGACTTGAAGGGTTGCTCCTCTTCTGGACTTCTTTATCCTCTTCAAGCCTTATGAACTTGAATGCTCGGCACCTAACTTCGTCCAATCTCTTGCATGGAGTTATCACAAGATCTTCATAGAAGGGTGAATCCTTCCTTAGACCCATCTTGAAGGCCCCCACAACAGTCGCCATGTCAATGTTGGGGATGCTCAGAGCTTCCCTGCCAAACCATTTAACAAAATCCCTAAGTCGTTCCTTAGGATCCTGACCCACCCGATAGAGACCACTAGTGATCTTCTCGAAGGTTCTGCTACAAGAAAGCTGGTTATTGAAAATATTGACTAAATGTGAAAATGAAGTAATAGAATAGGGAGGAACGTTTAGCAGCCATTTAAGAGCTGATCCCATGAGGGTTGAACCAAAGCCTTTGCATAGGCAAGCTTCCTTCAAGTGCACTAGGATGGGAATGATCTCCATCCTTTCTCGGTATTATGCTACGTGTTCTTCGGGATTCGTAGTTCCATCGTAAGGCTTCATGCTAGGAGTCTGGAAGTGCTTAGAAACTTCGGTATCGGCTATCACAGGAGCAAATCTTGAGATCATGTGATTTGTTGGAGATGCTTCTGGTATGGGTTGAACTACCCCGAGTACGCTTGAGATCATCTTGTTGGATTAATGTCTAAGTCCATAACTATAATTGGTAAGACTTGACCCGACCCGGCATGGTCCATTTGGGTTGCATGGCATCATGCATTTGGATAGACTATAATGAGAGAAATAACACTTAAGGTTGGTTAATATATTATAAGTTCTAATATATTAATAAGGTTATTTAATTAGTATTGATCAAGAATTAATTTGGAATTAATTAAGTGATCAAAAGGAGACTAATTAAATATATGGGTTGATTGTGTAAATCATTCATTCTTATATATGTGGGCTTGTGATCCAAGATTCCTTATGTTGGACTAAGTCCATGGGGTGACCCATGGATACTCCATGGAGGTTAAAATCCATGGAGCATAAGGAATGGGTAAAGTTATGAGTTACATGGTGTAACCCTAATAGCCACCATATAAAAGAATCTCATGGCTCAAGAAATCGTGCACTAATGTGTGAGTGTGAGGGCTAGATGATTTCAAGGAGTGTTCAAGTTTCTCTCAAGTTATTCCAAGTGTATTTGGTGTTGTGTGAACCATTTGAGGTGTCACACTTGGGGCACTAGGCACTCAAGCTTCATGAAGACATTCTACATCAAAGAGGTATGTATTCTATCTTGTTATATTTATTATTTTGTATGCTAGATTAGGATAATACCTTGGATGTTCATAATTGTATGTATAATAGAGAAAACATAGATCCGAGGTATTTAGGGTTGCATGTACACTTAGGAGTGTTAGAATGCTCATAACCCAACAGTGGTATCAGAGCCTAGGCTTGTTTTCTTGTTATACTTGCAAAAGTAGCTGAAAAATCGAGTTGGATGCATATATTCGATTGTTTTGGCTGGAATTGGACTAGGAACATTACCCTAAGATGTTTTTGGACTTATAAACTTGTTTTTGATGTGGTAATGTTCATGCTAATCCAATTTCTAAGATAATTGTCATAATTTCAAGATTTGTATTAGTTTGTATGTTCATGCTAATTTCTTGAAGATTGATGATTTGAATTATCTTGTTCTTATGAGGTTCTTAGATTAATAGAAAAGTTGTGTGAAATAGTTGTTTTCAATCCATTTTAATCTAAGAGTTGATTTCAAAGTGTGTTTTTGTAACTTGTCCTCAAGTTATATGAAAAGTCACATTTAAGAATCATAAAACTCATAAAAGTTGGCAAAGGTTACAAAATGAAGAGTCTAGTTCTAATTAAATGGTTTTATGACTCCATAACTTGTCCTCAAGTTATGGAGGTTCAAGAGTCTCTTCATTAAATTAAAAAAAAGTGTAACCTTAATTAGTTCCATAAGTTACAATAATTTTTTTTTATTAATTAGTTTAAAGTCTTCCATAACTTGTCCTCAAGTTATGGAACTTGAAGAGTTTTTTTTTTTTTTTTTAATTAAAACTACTTTAAACTCATAAGTTATGGAATTAATTAGTTTTGAATAGCTTCAAAACTTGCCCTCAAGTTTTGGAATTTGAAAAGTTTTCACTTATGAATACTTTAATTCCAAGTTAGCCCTTAGAATTTTAAAAGTTAAAATTCAACCCTTATACTTTATAATATTATAAGTTAATAATATTTATATATATGTATAAGAGTAAAGTCAGTCTTACCGTTAGTAGGCCTCATTCACGAAGCCGGTCTATAAGGGGGGTATAAGGTTACTGCCTATAAAATGGCAGTTTAATGGGTGTCCACTCTCACCCACCGCTTCCTTGACTGGTGGAGGGTCGTTAGCCGAACGGGTAGGACAAGGACTATAATTCTCCTTTCATTAAAAGTATTAATGATAAATACTAAGTAACTAAACTCTTATTAATACCCAATCTTAGTTACTTAGGAAAATGTGAATTTGGTGCTAACCCATGAAATTACACTTTGCACTTTGCTTAAGTCGTTAGTGGAGCGTGTGTGGTTAACCGGAACACTAACCTGGACTTAACAAGGTAGGCAAAGGGTAACTTAATATTTATCATAGTATCGGTGGAGCGTGTGTGGTTAACCGGCACACTGATTAAGGGGTAAATATTAAGGGTACCAAGTATATTTGCATGGTTATTCACACCTTGTTTTGTGATCCTCGGCATCCCAGTCACAAAACCTGAAGGGCACACTCGAGATTGAAACATGCCTTTGAACAGTTCAATGAATCTCAAAGATCTAGGACTTTCAAATCCAATTAAAACCTAATAAATTATTTCGTTTTTCATGGTGGAAATTGGTGAATCGTCATTCACCTACCTTCAAATATTTTATAGCTTGGATTACAGCATCTCTCTTCTAAGTTATAAAATAGTTTGTTGGGTCCTAGCCTTAATATTTCATATTGGGTGTCATATTAAGGACTTTAAATCAACTATCTTGAATATCTCCCAAAAAGATGTCTGGTCTAGACATTTATGATCTTCCCAAATCTCTTGAAACAAGCTTTCCTAAATGAAGATGATGTCCCATGCATATCATACTTCTTTCACCTCCTCCAATTATTCTCCCTAACCCACAAGTTCCTAAAAAGTTTAAGGTCACTCAAGCCCTATTGGCAAGGCAAGGTCTAGGTGTGATCACATCTTGGAGATGTAGTCACATATTGACAAGCCGGGAGAGTTGGGTGTCAAAGTCTTGAGAAAGTTGGTGGCTCAACTACTTTCTAAGTCACATAGTGAGTTCTTTTGGGAATCCTATGAAACAGACTAAGACAAGACCCTTAATGATCTTATCTATTTGCTAAGATCAACTTCCTAAAACGCTATGGAAATTGACAATGATGACATTGGATATCCAGTAAAGCTCTCTCTTCCCAATGGAAAGGGATCGGCCATAGTCAACTCGGTTGACCCAATGGTAAAGAGAGAGGCGAAGTCTGAGATAGTCCCATTATCAAGGGTCCATAGGTAACTATTGCCAAATGAAGGGGCATTGGTTACGAAGCTGCCAAATTTACCTAAGGATGTTAAAGTCAATAAGTTTGGCTCTACTTCAGGTAAAGTCCATTGTCTAACTCTATTAAGTACATGCTGATTCTGATCGCGAAGATGGATTTCAATCGCATGGTTCGGTGATCAGAATTTTGGGCTATTACTTAAGAGTTATGATATTTATATTGCTTAGGAATAGATAACAACAAGGTTTTCATATGGATTGTAAGGATAAGTTTTTCCGCAAAGTTCTAAAGAAAAAGAAAAAGGTTTTGATTTTATTTATTTTAAGTATCCTTACAATGGCATTTGTGAAAAGTTGTTGCTTATAAGATTCCATTGATAGCAATATTGGAAAAATGGATTTGATTCTTTCGGTTGTGGTAGTGTCTAATATTACCAAATAAGGAAAGATTCTCATCACCCAAGGTTCAATTGGACCGAAACTTGGAATCATGCAAGTTGTATAGTATGATGAATGAGAACTTTTAGTTTGGAAAATTAAGACTAATTCCTTATGTGAATAAGGAAAGGACTAAGGGATCGAGTACACATTCTTGTGCACTGGTCAAGTCCACCACAAAAGATCAAGAAGACTATTCTTCATGATTTACTTAAGTTCAGTAAATATGGTTATACTTACAAGTTTAAGTATAAGTCTGTAGCATTGGAGAAGTTTCAATGTGAGGCAGAACGAATAAGAAGAATCAAAGTATGGCAGAAAGATAAAAGTTTCTCAAATCTGAAAAGATGGCAGAGTACTTTAGTATCATGTTTATGATCATCTTAATGATTAAGATACCATATCACAATTGGTCCTCTAAAGTCATCTCTTATGACTAAGAAGAGGAGTGATGAATTGTTGAAATGGTTAAATCAAAAATATTAGTCATACTTCGTTCCAAAACAATTCTTAGAGTCATACTCCAAGATTGTAACTTGAGTGACATATCTTAAAGAGGGTTTGTTAACACTAGTCAAATGTAAGAGTAAAAGGTTATCTACTCTTGTACATTTGAAATTGGTAAGTTGTGATGTTTTGGATAAAACAGAGACCAACTAAGGCCAATTGTGTAAAGTGTTAGTCTTGATAAAGAATCCGCACTATCTCTTGAATATTTGACAAGGGAGTCATATATGTCAAGAGGACAGTGGGAGTCTTAAAGCTCTTGAAAGTTTCAAGACTTAATCAAGAATAAAACCTAAAGTCCTTCACTACCACACGACTTGAGGTTTATAACCTATCGTGTTGAAATTTTTGTGCCTATTCAAGTTGGCTTTGCATAGGAGTTCTGAGAGTTCTCAATTGGTTGCACAACTACTTGGAAGCAATCGCAGGCACCTGAGCTGCCAAATGGCAAGAATTTAAGATTGCACAAGTTTAATCAATATGAGTTTGGATTTGTCACTAACCTTGTCTTGTGATTATGGTTTTGACAAATTCACATGGATAAGAACACATACACTATTAAATCTAAGTGTCATAAGGTTTCTCTCCGATTCATGCAAATGATGGTGAGGAAACACTTTCACTAAGTAGATTTTAGCTAGATAGCAATTGTGATATTTGCATTCTCAAAGTCGTTAGTGGAGCGTGTGTGGTTTACCGGCACACTAACATGGACTTGTGAGAAGGGGCAAAGGTCTAAACAATTGAGACTATGATTACGGCATCCCTTTTCATAGTTCTAAAATTGTTTAGACACACATGTGAGCTATCTAAGAGAGGTGTATGATTTTGATAAAGTTTTATCAAAACAATCTAGTATCAGAAATCTGAACTTTGGTAAGAAAGTCAGCTGATTTCTGAGTACGTGTCAAAGCTAGTGGGAGCATAAGTGTTATGCTAATAATCATCATGTTAGTGGGAGCATGATAATTATGACAAAGGTTGCAAGTTAGCAATGTTAATTATAGAAAACAAAAGTTTCAATTCGTGAGGTTGCAGGGGTTGAAAAAGTTGTTTTGCTATAATTAAGGGAGAGGAAATTATACTTCATTTCAATTCTAAAAGCTTAGATTGAGATTTTAATCGTATTTAATCAAGGATATATATATGAATTTCATGTTGGAATGGCTCAACATAAGGAAATTCTATATATGGGTCCATTATTTGAGTTCTAAAATTCGATTATGATTACGACATCCCTTTTCATAATCTGAATTTTGAGAACTTGGCAAATTGAAATGGAAATATTATAGCAAAAGACTGGTTTAGTCTTTATTTGTGTTCTAAAATTCGATTATGATTACGGCATCCCTTTTCATAATCTGAATTTTGAGAACTTGGCAAATTGAAATGGAAATATTATAGCAAAAGACTGGTTTAGTCTTTATGTGAGACATCATGAATCGTGTCCCATATGCTTCGGATATAGGATCGATTACATGTGTTATATTCATCCTTTCTAAAATTTTCCAAATGCCTGGGGCATTATGAAGGGAAAAGGTCTAGAATTGGATATGACTAAAATGATTAAGCAATTGTCGAGGACAATCTAAGGTTTACCAAAGATTGGTTGCTCAAGGACAGTTGGAAGTATAATGTTAATTCTGGAAGGACCATATTGACATAATCTGTAAGGAGGCAACTCTTGTTCAGAAGTGATAGTCAAAATGGAATATGGAAATGTTTCAAAGTTAGAAATTATTCGATTTGTGTAAGATTAGGAAACTTAATGAAAGAAGGATGTTTCCAAGGAGCTGATCTCCTTTGGAATGCTCTGTAATGATTGTTGTCAAGTCTTTCTGACTTTGTGCATAATCATTAAGAGGATCAATGCATATAAGTTTAGAATCTAACAGATTTCAGTAAATGGCATGAATTTGGAATTCTTGCATTTGCAGTAAGGATTTGGGACTGTGAAAAGAGGATCATTGGAGTGATGTTCAATTGATCTATTTTACAAAGTAAAGATCATAGACAAACATAGTATGCATACTTGGTGTATGGCATGACTAGTGTTTAGAAAACATAGTGTACATGCTTGGAGCATGGGACAACTATTGTTTTAAATTCAAGTATAAAGTTGATAAAACCGAAACAATGAATAATGAGTAATCAGTATGGTGATAAATAAAAGTGTTTATTTATATTCATAGGGTTTGATACCATATTTGATTCATTTATTGTTGTGTTTCACTTTGCATGTTTTGACTTCCAGAATAACTAAGTCGCTCTTCCTGAATGATTAAGTTATTCAAACCATCCACAGTCGGTCATATGTTGGAAGTAGATATGAATCAAGACTGTCATGGGTTGGTTTGTAGAGGTCCAAGTTGGTGGACAAAGTGGTGCTACAACACTCATGAGTGCTCATAAGTTCTGAGTATTGGATTCAACCCGCGCTCATTTGAATCACTTCATGGATTTTATCACGAGTGATCATGAGACAATAATATCTTATATTCTTCAAACCTAGAGATATGAGTTGTTACTATGAGTTGGTTATACATTGATTGCATGAAAACACATTGGTAACTCGATGTTATAAAACGTGCCTTTGTGTATGATTCAACAAGTAGTAGAACAAGCCATATGAGTCGAAGTTTATCCATTCCTTTTACCTTCGGGATAAAAGCGATATCTGTGGGCCCCTTGATGATTTAAAGATGATACATGTGAGTGCTTGGCCAAGCCAGGACTGATTTGATTTGTTCAATCAGTTAGTCATCATGAATCAGAAATCGGGAAACAACAAATGGACAGAGAGAATGATTGATAATCCATGTATCAGTCCATATGATATCTAGAATGGAGGAATATATGATCCCTTATCTAATGGACAAGTCATTGACAAAGGTCAGAGTTCATCGACAAGGTCAGAGTTCGACAGAAGCTTTTGAGAGCTACGATTGCTGATCGGTTCCTGAAGTCATACGCAATAATAGTTTTAGACTTATCCAAGTGGGAGACTGTTGGATTAATGTCTAAGTCCATAACTATAATTGGTAAGACTTGACCCGACCCGACATGGTCCATTTGGGTTGCATGGCATCATGCATTTGGATAGACTATAATGAGAGAAATAACACTTAAGGTTGGTTAATATATTATAAGTTCTAATATATTAATAAGGTTATTTAATTAGTATTGATCAAGAATTAATTTGGAATTAATTAAGTGATCAAAAGGAGACTAATTAAATATATGGGTTGATTGTGTAAATCATTCTTTCTTATATATGTGGGCTTGTGATCCAAGATTCCTTATGTTGGACTAAGTCCATGGGGTGACCCATGGATACTCCATGGAGGTTAAAATCCATGGAGCATAAGGAATGGGTAAAGTTATGAGTTACATGGTGTAACCCTAATAGCCACCATATAAAAGAATCCCATGGCTCAAGAAATCGTGCACTAATGTGTGAGTGTGAGGGCTAGACGATTTCAAGGAGTGTTCAAGTTTCTCTCAAGTTATTCCAAGTGTATTTGGTGTTGTGTGAACCATTTGAGGTGTCACACTTGGGGCACTAGGCACTCAAGCTTCATGAAGACATTCTACATCAAAGAGGTATGTATTCTATCTTGTTATATTTATTATTTTGTATGCTAGATTAGGATAATACCTTGGATGTTCATAATTGTATGTATAATAGAGAAAACATAGATCCAAGGTATTTAGGGTTGCATGTACACTTAGGAGTGTTAGAATGCTCATAACCCAACACATCTGTCTCCATTGCTGAAGTTCTCTAGCCATGTTTGGACTTATTCCTGCATCAACATCCATAGAGTTAGTATTTATAGTATTGTTGTTTAAGAAGTTGTTAGAATCAAGGTTTCTAGGAGTATTTAAAGGCTCATCGAGATCGTTGATCATAGATGCTCGATTGTTCATAGTCGTTCCCCAGGGTGATGCAGCAGTAGCAGGAGTTGTGTTCCCCTGTTGATTTCCTGAGGATCCTGCATAGTCGAAGTTCAAGATCCTTGGTTGTATAACTGTGGGCATCGTTTCCTGGGATCTCTTAAATTCCGCATTCATCCTCTTCACTTCTCTAAGTAGTGTTCTATTGTCGTCTTGCTGATGAGTCATCTGTTGCGTCATTTTCCTCATCATAGCGAAGAGTTCAACAGTAGTGACCGGAGCAGTCGGATCCTGGAGTCCTGAAGATCCCAAACTTCCTTGGTTAGTAACCGGAGGGGTGTTTCTCTTGGAAGTATCAGGCGCTTTCCTCTGACCAGGGGGTCCACTTGGAGTAGGTGGTAGGTTTTTGGTTGGAATGGAAGGAGCGGAGGATGAAGAAAGGATCAGTTGTGTAGACATGATCTTTCGAGGATTTTGAACACCATGGACCCATGGTAGGCGCCAAATTGTTTTGGTCAAAAATTACACAAGTATAAATCAACCCAATGAATGAGAGGTTGTGATGTTCGAATTGTACAATAGAGAAGGTAACAAGAATGAAACAATTGTTTACAAGGAAAGCCCTTGATCCTCGATAGGATCTCCGACACAAAACTTTGGGAGGTGATAATGATCACCTGCCTTGATGATTTTATTAATATAAAATGATAATTACAGAGAGTATTTCAGTAAGAATAAGTGATAAAGTTCATAGAGTAAGCTAAGAGTAGGTAGAGGGTGTCGTGTGCGATATACATGTGTCAATTTATAGTCTAAACTAGGTAACAAGATGTCTGATATTCTCGGGATCCTCTATGACCAGCTTTGTGGACGTTGTTTGACTTGGTATTCCGGGTCTATAACATAGTTTAGACGACTCTATGTTAAGAATAAGTCTTCTCTTGACTATATCCGCACATGTGTTAATTAAGAACGAAATATAACCGTTATAAATGTTAGTAAATAATAATAACGGTAATAGTCGGGATCCTAAGATAGTTGAGGATCCTGAATATCTGATGAGGTTTGAGGATCCGCAATGCTTTGAGGATCCTGGCCCTAACAATAGTTATTTGAGATGATCCCGGAAATATCAAACTTCTAATTATTCAAATTAGGCTATAAATACACATGTATAATTCACGCTACACACAACAAGGGCTACTAAGAACACTTGTACTCATATTCCTTTATCATCATCTTTGTAATTTGCATTCTAATTAATAAGATCAAACATGGTAGGTGATCATTATCACATCCTAAGGTTTTATGTTGGAGATCTTATCAAGGACAAAGGGCTTTCCATGTAAACCACTTGTGTCATTTCAATCTCAATTCGATACTTATATTAGCTACAACACCACAACCGCTCATACACTTTGGTTGATATCAATTTGACTGATTTTTTTTCCAAAACAATTTGGCGCCCACCGTGGGGTCGCGGTGTTCATAATTCTCAAAAATCATGTCTACACAACAAAACTTATCTTCTTCCTCTATTCCACCTATTTCTTCAAAAAAAACTTCCACTACCTCCAAGCGGATGCCCTGGGCAAAGGAAAACTTTTGATGCACGAAAAATAGCACCTCTCCGATCATTAACTATGAGAATCTGGGATCCTTGGGGTCCCAAGATCCTCCCGCTTCGATCTTTAGCAACGAACTCTTCATCCATGATGAAGATGTTGATGCAGTAGGTGATGTAGCGACAAGAAGACAACAAAACACTGCTCAAGGAGGTGGAAAGGATAAGGGCAGAGATCCGTAAACCCCATGAAGCGACACCCTCGGTCTTGTAATCCAAGATCCTGAATTTTGATAGCACATGATGCTTAGGGAAAGGTCCGGAGATTACAGCTCCAACATCCGTTGCTACTCCAACTGGGGGAGTAATCCCAAACAACTAAACTCTTGTGATCTAGGATTTTGACGAAAATTTCACTACCACTAATAACCGAAATGTTGGTAACATCTTTGAAAGTAGAAATTTTAATACTAACTCTTTGAATCTTAATGTAGGAATAAATTCAATCATGGCTAAAGAACTTCTAAAACTAAGGAAGATGATCTCGAGCTTGTCAGTAGTGGTTCAACCTAAACCGGAAGTATCCCCCACCAGTCACAGGATCTCGAGATTTATTCCCTCGATAGCACTTCCAAACTCCCAACATGAAACCTTACGATGGAACCACAGATCATGAGGAGAACAATGCACAATATAGAGAAAGAATAGATATCATTCTCATTCCATCGCACTTAAAAGAAGGCTATTTATGCAAGGGTTTTGGTTCGACTCTTACAAGATCAGCCTTGAAATCGCTTCTCAGTATTCCTCCTTACTCCATTACTTCTTTTGCTCATTTAGTTAATCTTTATAATAAACAGGTTTCTTGTAGCAGGATATTTGAAAGGATCACTAATGACCCTTATTGAGTAGTCCAGGATCCTAAGGAATCCCTTAGGGACTTTGTAAGCATAATTGGCAGGGAAACAATGAACATACCAAACATTGGCATGGCCACTACCATGGAAGCCTTTAAATTGGGCCTAAAGAAGGATTATCCATTCTATGAAGATCTTGTGAAGACCCCATGGAAGAAAATGGATAAAGTCAGAAGTAGGGTGCTAAGATTCATTAGGTTAGAAGAAGACAAAGAAATTCAGAAGACGGCCAACACTCCAAATTCTTATGACAACCCTAACAGATTTTCCGAGTCCTCGGCCTAAAGATCCTATAAATAAAAACCATACTCCAAACCTGGTCCTCATAGGGTTAATTCCCTTGACGATGAAGGGTGGAAGATGAATTCCCCAGGATCACTGACTATTGTTTTTATGTGGATGTTTTAGGTCTAATCATTGCCATGCAGGATCTTGGTGAGAAAGCAAGGTGGCCAAGGAAATGAGAAAAATCGAGTGGCTAGAAAGACAAATCTAAATGGTGTGCATACCACAAAGGTTTTGGCCATACCACTGAAGATTGTATAGCATTCAGGGATGAGAGTAGTTATCTCCTAAGCACATGACATCTTAAAGAGATCTTAGGAAGAAAAAAATAAAGATCGAAAGAAAAGGAGTAGGACCCTGAGAATATATGAGAAACGCCATTATCGCTTACTTTTTGATGCTAAGATAATTAACATTATTTTTGGAGGTTCTAACATTTGTGGCACTTCTTACTCCGCAACAAAAATACATGCTATGGTATCCAAAGCGAAGAGAGAAAAAGACCCCGGAAGTACACATCAATATCAAGTGAAAAGGAAATCACCTTCGATGAACAGGATAGAGAAAACATTCAGGATCCTTACCATGATGGATTGGCGATTACTCTATTCATCGCCAATCACTTTTTCAGGAGGATCCTAGTGGATTGAGGATCCTTGGTGAACATTATACTCTTAGACGCTCTGACAAGGATGAAAATCCCAGTGTTCGAAATAATTAAAAGATCCTTAGTATTAATAGGATTAAGTGGTGAACGAATCATACAAATAGAGAAATCAAGCTACCTATCTACACCGAAGGGGTAAATTCTATGAAACACATTTGTGTTATTGATGTGTTGTCTTCCTACAATTTTATATTAGGTAGGCTCTAGATCCATGACATGAAACTGGTTCCATCAACGTATCATCAATGCACCAAGATGCATACCCCTTGGGGGACAGTGAAGATCATCGGTGATCAACAAGAATCCAAAGAATGCTACAAGACCTCAATGAAGCCTTCCACAATACGACAAAAAGCATAACAATTAAAGAAAAGGGCACAAGATGTACATGAAGCAAAAGAAAAATATATAAAATAAGTACCCTTAAACCTTGAGGATCTTGAAGCTAACGTCCTCATATGATCCTCAATACCATAAGAAATTGAACAAGACCTTGTGAAGTTCTTAAAAGACAGAAGAAAAACATTTGCGTCGAAACACGAAGATATGACATGTATAGATGAAGAAGTTATAACTCACAAACTCAATATGGATCCTTCTTTTAGGCATATACATCAAAAAAGAAGAAAGTTCGCACCCGAGAGGAACCAAATCATCCAAGAGGAATTTGAAAAACTTCTTAAGAAAAGAATGATTACAGAGGTAAAGTTTCCAAGGTAGTTATATTGGATTAGGTGTCTAAGCCCATAACTATAATTGGTATTAACTTGAGTTGATAGTAGCTCAGTCCTTTGGGGTTGCCCTCAAAGCTGTCAATTGGACATGATTATATTGGAGATAAGGTTGATTTATTATTTGATTAATAAATTGGAATAAATGTTTTGTTAATATATTATGAGAATAATATATTAATTAGAAATCATAATATTTAATTAATAATTGATCAGAAATTAATCAGAATTAATTTTGGGATTAACTGGATTAATTAAATAGTGCAAGCGCTATTTGACAATTTATTGATAGTTGAGGAAAAGGCTCTAGAGCCTCCTTAAGAGAGGTTGGATGAAATCTTCTAGGTAAGGCCTAGAAATTTCATCCAAAGGCTCTTAGATGGAGGCCTATGGGCTGCTTTGTAATGCCTGGTTTTTGGTATGTATTTAAAATTATAATTTATTCACTTTCATTGAGGAACTCGATGAGTTAGGAGCCCTAGACTCGTCGAGTAGGAATAATTTGGGAAGCGGGTTAAGGAACCTACTCGACGCGTTTAGAGGCCCTAACTCGACGAGTAGGCTGGCAGAAATGAAACCCTAATTTTCAGGGTTTTGCGCCTTATTTAAAGGCCTTAATGTCTCATTGTGACCTCCCTCATCGTCCCCTCAGTCCAAAGAAAATCCTAATCGTGCCTCTTTCTCCATTTTGAGTGTGTGATAGTCTAAAGAGTGTTCTTTGGTGCCTTTCTTGAAGGAGTGTGAAGTTGGTGGTGCAAAGTTGAAGGGAGAAGCTCTAGATCCGGGATTTTCAGTGTGGTTACAACCATTTGGAGGTATAAAGTCGATACGTTGACTGTTTATTTGCTAGGTCTCTTCTTTGAGAAGTTTATGGACTTTAGTAGCTTGTTTTGGTGTCATTTACGGATATGAGCATGTTATGAAGTTATGACTTCAGATCTAGACATTTCATGGCCTATTGAGACTTAAAGTTGCCAGCTTTATCAAGTCTTGGTCCTCCTTCATGCCCTAGGTCCCTTATAAAGCTTAGTTTTAGTGTTTTTAGCCTCTTGATACCATGCATGGATGTAAAGTTAGAAACTTTACGTGGTATCTCAGCCCAACAGGACCAGATCTATGGTTTGGAGGCATTAGAATCGCTTGGAAGTGACTGAATGAGTTAATACTAAGGAAACTCGACGAGTTGGTTACCCAACTCGGCAAGTTGGATTGTGGTCCCCCGACCTTTTTGATTACTAAGCAAAACCAACGAGATGATGAGATGACTCAGCGAGTTGGCTAGGGTTTTCTCGGTTTTCTGAAGACAGAAGGAACTCGACGAGTCCACAAGGGGACTCAACAAGTTGTACTGAAAAGTCCCAATTCTGTGTAGAAGGAGGAACTCGGCGAGTTGGAGGAAAACTCGACGAGTTGGATCGAGATTTCACGATTCTGTGATTTATGGGAACTCGGCGAGTTAAGGAGTGAACTCGACGAGTTGAGTCAACTCGGAACGTTGACATTGACGTTAACTTTGACTTGGACCAGGTTGACCCTTAAGGGGGTTATGAGTGTGAAAGAGTAATTAAGGAAATCTTTTATGTATAGGAGCTTGAGTTGGGTTGATTTTCGAAGCCGAGGATTCTCAGCTACTTTCCGGTATTTGAGGTGAGTTACCTTCCTGTAGAAGTGGGTCGAAGGCACCAATGCCGGCCCACTAGTAGTTGATTATTCTAGAGATGATTGTCTTTGTGATAATTATCTAGTATGTTACTATCTGTTATGCTTTATGTGCTAGTATGTTATGTTATTATGTGATAGTGGTAGGAGGGGTGAAATAGTCCCCGTAACCGGTCAAAAGGACCGAAGGGGTGGGCCAACACCCAGATATGCTAGGCAGTATGAGGTTTATGTGTATATACTAGGGTATTATATGGTATTAGTAGGGGTGAAATAGTCCCCGTAACCGGTTGAAAGAGACCGAAGGGGTAGGCCAGCACCCAGATATGCAGGAGCTGTTAGACAAGGGATTTATCAGGCCGAGCAGTTCATCTTGGGGAGCCCCGATTCTGTTTGTGAAGAAGAAGGACGGGTCTCACCGGATGTGTATAGACTACCGGGAGTTGAATAAGGTAACAGTGAAGAACCGTTACCCATTCCCGAGGATTGATGATCTCTTCGACCAGCTTCAGGGGGCATCTTGGTTTTCCAAGATCGATTTGCGTTCAAGCTATCACCAGATGAGAGTCAGAGATGAGGATGTACAAAAGACTGCTTACCGGACTTTCTATGGCCACGATGAGTTCGTGGTGATGCCATTTAGGCTCACCAATGCTCCTGCCGCATTCATGGATCCCATGAACTGCGTATGAAAACCGAAGCTGGATCGGTTTGTGATAGTCCTTATTGATGATATCTTGGTTTATTCCAAAACGCAGGAGCAGCACGGGGAGCACTTGAGGGAGGTACTGGAGACACTAAGGAGGGAGAGACTTTTCGCAAAGTTCTCAAAGTGTGAGTTTTGGTTGCGCGAGGTGCAGATTCTGGGGCACCTCGTCAACCAGAACGATATACTGGTCGATCCGGCCAAGGTGGAGGTCGTGATGAGACGGGAGGTTTCGAGGTCTCCATCCGAAATTCGGAGCTTCCTCGGCTTAGCAGGCTATTATCGGAGGTTCATTCAGGATTTCTCCAAGATGGCGGTACCCGTGACCCGACTGACCACGAAGTCGGTGACTTTTTGTTGGGGGCCTGAGCAACAGGCGGCCTTCGAGACTTTGAGGCAAAGGTTGTGCGAGGCGCCGATCTTAGCCCTGCCTGAGGGCATTGAGGATTCCGTGGTGTACTGTGATGCGTCCATCTCAGGTTTGGGCGAAGTATTGATGCAGAGAGGGCACGCCATTGCTTACGCCTCGAGGGAGTTGAAGCCTCACAAGGCGAGCTATCCGACGCACGACCTAGAGTGGGAGGCAGTTGTTTTTGCCCTCAAGATTTGGTGACACTACCTCTATGGGGTCCGTTGTATCATTTACACAGATCACAAGTGCTTGAGGTACTTGATAGACCAGCCAAATCTGAACATGAGACAGTGACGGTGGTTGGATGTGGTGAAGGATTACGATTGCGAGATCCTCTACCACCCGGGGAAGGCCATTGTTATGGCCGATGCACTGAGCCAAAAGGCATTCGTGGCCCCGATCAGAGAAATCTGCCTGAGGATAACGATAGTGACTCCGCTTTTGGAGCGGCTTCGGGAGCTCAGCAGGAGGCTATGAAGGAGGAACACCAGAAGAGTGAACATATCGTGTGACAGGTTTCCTACTTCGACTATGATAGCCTCGGACTATTGACACTCTATCGTAGAGTATGGGTTCCGTACACAGGCGGTGTGCGCCAAGTCCTGATAGATGAGGCACACAAATCCAGATTTTCCATCCATCCCGGAGCGACGAAAATGTCTAGAGATCTTCCTCCTGATTACTGGTGGCCCTGCATGAAGCATGATGTATCCTGATACGTTGAGAGGTGCTTGACCTGCAGGAAGGTCAAGGACAAACACCAGAGACCTCACGGCAAGACGCAACCGTTGGATATCCCTGTGTGGAAATTGGAGGATATTACTATGGATTTCATCACGAAGCTTCCCAGGACCGCACGAGGAGTGGATTCGATTTGGGTCATCGTGGATCGGTTGTCCAAGAGTGCTCATTTCATTCCGATTCAGGAGAGCATTTCGGCTGAGAAGCTGGCTGACATCTACATCAGGGAGGTAGTAGCTCGACACGGGGTGCCAATTTCCATGATTTCTGACCGAGATGTGCGGTTCACTTCCAGATTCTGGAAGAAATTTCATGACGAGTTAGGTACTCGTCTACACTTCAGCATGACTTTTCACCCGCATACGGATGGTCAGAGCGAGCGGACCATCCAGACCTTGGTGGATATGATGCGGGCATGCGTTCTAGACTTTGGTGATAGCTGGGATACCTACCTTCCCTTGGCAGAGTTTTCCTACAATAATAGCTACCACGCCAGCATCGACCGTCCTCCCTTCGAAATGCTTTTTGGGAGGAAGTGCAGGACCCCGATATATTGGGGTGAGGTGGGACAGAGGATCATGGGGAGTACCGAAGTGGTACTCAAGACGACAGAGAAGATCCAGCAGGTCCGGAGTAGACTCCAGACGGCCCAGAGTCGATAGAGGAGCTACATCGACAGATGTCGGTCAGACATAGAGTTTCAGGTAGGGGATATGGTCCTCCTGAAGGTGTCTCCTTGGAAAGGTGTCATCCGGTTCAGGAAGCGGGGCAAGTTGGGCCCCATATACATTGGTCAGTTCAGGGTCTTGGCTTGGGTGGGCCGAGTTACGTATCGACTGGATCTGCCAGCCGAGCTTAGTCAGATCCACAACACTTTTCATGTCTCCCAGCTACGGAAGTGCTTAGTGGATGACTCCGCAGTTGTGCCTTTAGAGGATATTCAGGTAGATGACAGCCTAAACTACATCGAGAGACTAGTAGCCATTCTCGACAAGAAGACGAAGGCTCTGAGGAACAAGCGGGTAGAGTTGGTGAAGGTGTAGTGGCCGCACAGCAAGGGTTCGGAATGGACGTGAGAACCAGAGGATGAGATGAGGGAGCACTACCCAGAGTTATTTCCAGCCGCAACAAACTTCGAGGACGAAGTCTGAGATAAGTGGGAGAGATTTGTAACGCCTGGTTTCTGGTATGTATTTAAAATTATAATTTATTCACTTTTATTGAGGAACTCGACGAGTTGGGAGCCCCAGAATCGTCGAGTAAGAATAATTTGAGACACGGGTTAAGGAACCTACTCGACGAGTTGAGAGTCCCCAACTCGATGAGTAGGCTGGTAGAAATGAAACCCTAATTTTCAGGGTTTTGCACCCTATTTAAAGGCATTAATGTCTCATTGTGGCCTCCCTCATCGTCCCCTCAGTCCAGAGAAAGCCCTAATCGTGCCTCTTTCTCCATTTTGAGTGTGTGAGAGTCTAAAGAGTGTTCTTTGGTGCTTTTCTTGAAGGAGTGTGAAGTTGGTGGTGCAAAGTTGAAGGGAGAAGCTCTAGATCCGGGATTTTCAGTGTGGTTACAACCATTTGGAGGTATCAAGTCGATACCTTGACTGTTTATTTTCTAGATCTCTTCTTTGAGAAGTTTATGGCCTTTAGTAGCATGTTTTGGTGTCATTTATGGATATGAGTTTCACACCCCCAAACCGGAATGGCGGAAACGTTCGGGGGCGGAGGACGTCATGTATAGTATCACAACAATTGTATAATAGTATTCAAAGCAAACAAAACCATTACATTGATATAATATTGTATTTACATATGTTCAATACATAGTTTGTATGACATCGAAAGTGTATAGAAAAAGTATAAAAGACGCGACTCTAAAAGCTCCGTCTTCTCAAAACCTGTGGGTATACCTGCCTACCGGTTCCTTGAGAATACGAGTGGTTTTGAAAGTGTATCAACATTTAAGTTTGTGAGTTCATAAGTATGTATTTGAGATGGAAAGCTTGTCTTTGTTCTTTGAAAATGTTATAGTGTACTTCCAGAAAATCCAATATTTTCTTAGTGAATGAAACATAGTCTTAGAACTTAATACCAAAATGAATGTTTGTTCCTCTACTCTGAAATAGTGAACTGTACTTTGTAATAGTAAATTGTAGTATGTATTAGTAAACTGTAGTCTTATTAATAAATAAAACTATGTCATGAATGTTTCTTGAATTTGTATGTTGTACTAGTATACTCTGTATTAGAAACGTAATGTACTGTAGTAGTGTCTGTAGTAGTGTTTTATGAAAACCTTATTGTATGAGTGTCTGGAATCCACCAGCTGTAGTGTAAAATAGTATATTGTAGTTTCATTATTTAAAATAAAAATCTTTATATGAATGCCTGGAAATCCACCAGATGTAGTGTAAATAGAGTACTATAGTTTTATTACTTAAAATAAAACCTTTGAAGTAGTGTTGATCCCGTAAACAAATGTTTTAGTTAATACTATTGTGAGTTTCATATAACCATGCTTGATATGACTAGTGGCCTCCACGATGTTCTTCAGGTGTCAGAATGTTATGACATTTTTCACCCCAGGCCTGCCGGCCTAGATGTTGCAACTAGCTCAGGTGCGGGATTGTCAGCCCCATATAGATCTATGCACAAATTCACGCTCTCCCTCCAGGAGACTCTGTTTATAATTTATAGGACTTGAACCGATACCCTGATGGGTACCCCGAAGTAGTGCCTCACAACCCTGTATTAACTAGTTTACGTGTAGTGTAGTAGTGTTCCCTTGTACTTGAAACTGTATGTATAACCTTGTAGTGGTGTACTTTGTAGTGTAAAATAATTATACTAAAATAATTATTTAGTAGTGTATCCTTAAATTAGTGAAATAGAGTAGTATTCAATAAACTATTACCTATTATAGTTTAAATGTATGTTCTTGTTCCTGTATAGTGTTCTTTGAGCATGTAAAATAGTGTAGTGTCTCCCAAACTATACATATTATAGTTTGGATGTATGTTCTTGTAATGTTTATTGAACTTAGCAAAATAGAGTAGTGGTTCATAAACTATACCAACTATAGTTTAAATGTACATCCTGTAATGAACTAAAGCATTTGCAATATAATAATGTGTATATTTGTGGTAAGAGATTTATGAATAACTACCCTTTTGCTCGACAAGCTACAAAAGGGTTAAAATATATTAAAAATATATTTTTGTAATGTAGTGATAAATCGGGTTGGAACAATTGCAATGTTTTGAAATGGTTTGAAATCATTTGAATGTTAACACAAAAGTCCTTGCGTTCAACTTGTATTCCCCCCCCCCCCCCTAAAACATTGAAAATAATGAAAATGTAGGGGTATGAACTCACCTCTAGTGCGTTTTAGAGTCTGGATATCCGAACTGTAGAGAAGATCCTCGAGCTAACGTACGTGGAAGGAACAGTATCCTAATATTATTTAAACATGTATTCATATTTAAATTACCGAAATAATTAATTGAAGTGTTAGACAACACTTAATTTATGTAAGGAATAATTACCGAGAATTATTTGAAGTGTTGGTGAGATTTTTCGGTCTAGCCTTCACTAAAATCCTTCATTTCGGTTGGGAACGTGTTTCCACTCCAAGGTGTTTTCGGTCAGATGAAGATTTGAATATTGTTCTTGGTGTACTTGGTGAAAAATATGAAGATTCGAAGGATTTTTCTTGAAGATTGGAAGGTTCTTGTATGATACTTGAGAGCAAAATGGGAGCGTTTTCGAGTGAAAAAGTGAGAAAATGACTTATTTTTCGGGGAAAAATATATATAAAGGTTGAATTTTCGGCCGAAAAGACGTTTTCGGTCCGAGGGTTCTCGGCCGAAAAGGGAGTTTTCGGTCTGAGGGTTCTCGGTTCCAAGGGAAAAAACTTTGATTTCTCAATGTATTTTATTCCAAATACTTATATAAAAAGATCGTTTATATAATTTAAAACATATTTAACCCTTATGCTCTTAACCAAATCAACAAAATCCATAAAATTCGAGTTTTTATTTAAAGGGGTTTGACTTTTATTGACTTGAAAAATAACGGGTTGTTACAATGAGGATGTTATGAAGTTATGACTTCAAATCTAGACATTTCATGGCCTATTGAGACTTAAAGTTTCCAGCTTTATCAAGTCTTGGTCCTTCTCCATGCCCTAGGTCCCTTATAAAGCTTAGTTTTAGTCTTTTTAGCATCTTGATACCATTCATGGACGTAAAGTTAGCAATTGTATGTGGTATCTCAGCCCAAGGGGACCAGATCTATGGTATGGAGGCATTAGACTCGCTTGGAAGTGACTGAATGAGTTAAGACTAAGGAAACTCGACGAGTTGGTTGCCCAACTCTGCGAGTTGGATCGTGGTCCCCCGACCTTTTTGATTACTGAGCAAATCCGGCGAGTTGATGAGATGGATCGACGAGTTGGCTAGGGTTTTCTTGGTTTTCTAAAGACAGAAGGAACTCGACGAGTCCACAAGGGGACTCGACGAGTTGTACTGAAAAGTCCCGATTCTGTTGAGAAGGAGGAACTCGGCGAGTTGGAGGAAAACTCGACGAGTTGGATCCTGATTTCATGATTCTGTGATTTATGGGAACTCGGCGAGTTGAGGAGTGAACTCGACGAGTTGAGTCAACTCGGAGCGTTGACATTGACTTTAACTTTGACTTGGACCAAGTTGACCCTTAAGAGGGTTAATAGTGTGTAAGAGTAATTAAGGAAATCTTTTATGTATAGGAGCTGGAGTTGGTTGATTTTCGGAGCCGAGGATTTTCAGCTACTTTCCGGTATTTGAGGTGAGTTACCTTCCTGTAGAAGTGGGTCGAAGGCACCAATGTCGGCCCACTAGTAGCTGATTATTGTAGAGATGATTGTCTTTGTGATAATTGTCTGGTATGTTACTATATGTTATGTTTTATGTGCTAGTATGTTATGCTATTATGTGATAGTTGTAGGAGGGGTGAAATAGTCTTCGTAACCGGTCGAAAGGACCGAAGGGGTAGGCCAGCACCTAGATATGCTAGGCAGTATAAGGTTTATGTGTATATACTAGGGTATTATGTGGTAGTGGTAGGGGTGAAATAGTCCCCGTAACCGGTTGAGCGAGACCGAAGGGGTAGGCCAGCACCCAGATATGCTAGGCGGTTACCGGTTGAAAGAGACCGAAGGGGTAGGCCAACACCCTGATATGATAGGCTGTTACCAGTTGAAAGAGACCGAAGGGGTAGGCTAGCACCCGGATATGCTAGGCAGTATGTGTAACGTATGGTATGTGGTATGGTGGGGGAAATCATTAAGCTTCGTGCTTACAGTTTTCAGTTTTGGTTTCAGGTACTTCTTCTTCGAAAGGAAAGGATCCGGCATGATCGCAATGCATCACACTATGTTTTTCGCACACGAGATCTTTGGGAGTGATACTCTGATGATGTTTTATTATGACATGTTTTGGATTATTGACATTTTGGTTTTGATATGTGATGACATGATGGATGTTTTTATAATAATGGTTTTATAATTACTCAATTAAAAATGAAAATTTGGTCTTAAATTTTGAGATGTTACATGCTTGGTCACCAAGCAAAAGGATTAGGGTTTCCACCCTTAAACCCTAGCTTTGGATCTATGCTACCTCACCTATATAAGGAGCCTTGGCCTTCACATTTTCAGCACTCTTAAACCTAAGACAGACCTGGCCGGAATTCTCTTCTCCGCTCTCCATAATCCTAAGTTGCTTGCCTTGGGTGTGAACCATTAGAGGCGCGACACTTGTGGCGCTTGGTACCATAGGTTTGGAAGAAGAAATTAAGGTTGTTTACGACAACAATCTTCAAGGTTAATATTTCTTGTTCTTATGAGTTTGTTATTTCATAGGAAAAGTTTTTGTTGTCTAGGGTTCATAGTATGTTGCTTTACTTGAAAGACATAGATCAAACTAGGTTGCATGTGCCCTAATTAATTGAAATTGTTTTTGATTATTTTCCACTTATGGAATTGTACTTGTAACCCCAAAAACCCATGAGTGGTATCAGAGCCTAGGGTTGTCCTTCATATATTTGCACATTGGTGAATCGATCAAAGAAAGAACGAAACCTGATTTTTGGATTTGTCGCAGTTCATGTCGTGAACATGCATGCTCACGTCGTGAGCTCAGGCCAGATCCGAAATTCTAGTGCTAATCTACCTTAACAGCTTTTATGTGATAAATCCTTGCCATATTTTATCCCTAAATCCGATTTTGATATATCTAGCATGATAAATTAAATACCTCTAATTAAGGAGATTGGTATTTGACATAATTAATTATTTTTTGATTAATATAATTGATTTTTTAAGTGCTTAAATAATTCATTGGATATTAATGGAACTTAATAATTAAATATTTGGTTTATCTTAAATTTAAATTACCTTAATTTTAAAATTTATTATGACACCCTAGTATTTTGAAAAGTTTAAAATACATCCTTATGGATCTTATTATTAATTTAATTAAAGTGATTAATTAAAAGATAACTAATAAATCCATAAATGGTTTAAATTTAATTAAATTAAAAGTTTAATTTAATAAACGATTAAACCCTTGATATTTTAAAATGTTTTAAAATACACCTTATACTATGTATATAATTAAAAGTTTAAATATATATTATATGTATAAGAATAGTCAGTCAAACCGCTAGTTTGCCTCATTCACGAAGCCATACTATAAGGGGAGTTTCAGGAAGCGGCCTATTAAATGACCGCCATTTGGGTATCCATTCTTACCCACCGCTCTCTTGTATGGTGGAGGGCTGTTAGCCGAATGGGTTTGATAAGACATAACCTCATTAAGAGTATAATGATATAAAGTAACTAGACTATTTTCTAAAAATCCCACTCTTAGTTACTTTAGGAAAATGTGAATTTGTATGCTAATCCATGAAATTGCACATTACACTTTATGAGTTGTTAGTGGAGCGTGTGTGATTAACCGACACACTAATGGGGGACTAATAAAGGCTGGTAATGGGTGTCTTGAGAATTATCGTTGATTAATGGAGCGCGTGTGGCTAACCGACACATTAAAACGAGATGATAAATGGCATCAAGAGTACCAAGCTAATTTTCATGGTTATTCACATCTCGTTTGTGATCTTCGACATCCTAGTCACAAAAGTGAGAGCATAATTGATATTAAACATGCCTTTGATTAAAATCAATGAATCTTAAAAGATCTAGGAGTTTCATAAGAGTGAAATTGGTAAAAGGCTTACCTACCTAAAATAGATTCGAATTTGATTACGGATTAAAATAAACTAACTTGAATTCTCTTTTCTCCTATTATAGATGTGAAGTTCAGACAACAATTGTCTTCCTCCTTCTTTTGAAGATGATCTTTCACATTCTGATCAAGGTGAAAGTATGTTCCCTTCTTCGAACAATGATGGAAATGGATATCATGCTTCTCCAACTCATCCTCCTCCTCCCCCATTAACTCTCCCCATGTCACGAGTTGAAAGATACAAAACTGTTCAAGCCCTATTGGCATGCAAGCATCGAGATGGAAATTCTGTGTGTATGCATGTTCTGGAAATGAAATCATACATTGACAAATTCCATAGAATAGGTATCATTTTATCAAGGGAGCAAGCCATTGATTGGGTTCTCCTTTCACTTCCTAAGTCATATGAACAGTTCATCGAGAACTTTTATATGAGCGACATCGACATGACCCTAATTGATCTGACACATATGTTGATTGTTGCTGAAGCAGAAATGATTAAGTTCACAAGTGAAGCAAAAATGTCTAAATCATCTAATTCAAAACTTTCCACGGATATGAACAATGATGACAATGGTGGTCCAGAAAAGATTTCTCTTCCCAATGGAAATGGATCATCCAAGGTTAAACTGTTTGACCATATGGTAAAGATAACGAATAGTTCTGAGATGGTTCCATTTGCTAATCCTAAAAGGTCCATATGTTTCTATTGCCAATTGAAGGGATATTGGTTGCGAATCTACCTAGACTACCTGCAAGATCTCATAGATGGCAAAGTCAAGTCGTGTGACTCTACTTTAGGTACATCCATTATGTAACTCCATTTTTTTAATAAGTTCATGTTCATAGATTCTTAATACAAGATGTGATGATCACATTTTGATGTTATTGTAGGATCTAAGAGAAAGAATGAAGTTTAAGAAGAGTGAGCTGATTCTGATCGCGAGAGATGGATTTAGGTCACATGGTTCGATGATTAGAATTTGGAGCTACTACTTGGGAGTTAGGATAATTTAATGGATTGCTTAGGAAATGTCTAGAACATTGTTTTCATTTTATGCATTACAAGGACAAGTTCCAATTTTACGTTTATTATCAATAAAAGTGAAATTTTGGTTTATATAATTTGGTTTACTTTATATTTACTTGCAATGGCATCTATGAAAGTGTTGGTTACATTTCTATAATTAGCAATGTTAATTGTGGATTTGATTCTTAGTTATATCGCTTGTGGAAGTGTCATGATTAACCATGTGAAAAAGGAATTCTCATCACCCAAGTTTCATTTGGATAGAAACCTGGAGTCATACAATTTGAATTGTGTGATGTACGGGAATCTTGATCTTTGGAAGATTATAACTAATTCATTGATCACATGTTTTATGTGAGTCAAAGTGAAGGACTAATGAATCTAGTCCATTGATATGGACAATTCAAATCCACCACAATGGATGATAACTCTATTCATCATGATTTACTGATGTTTCATTAAATATGATTGTGTTTACAAGATTAAACATAATTATGATGCTTTGAAAAAATTTCAAAGAGTAGCAGAACGAATAAGAAGAATCAATTAGGCAAAAAGATAAAAGTTTATCCAATCTTAAAGGAAAGGAGAGTGGTTTAGTATCATGTTCTGTGATCATCTTAACGATTGTGGAACTATATCACAATTGATCCTCGAAGAACATCTTAGTGTAATTGTTTGACTAAGAAGAGGAATCAGATATTGTTGAAATGGTTCAATCGAGAGATGAGTCATACTTCGTTTCTAATCAAGTTTATGAGCCACACTCTAGTTACTAAAGATTGTATCTTGAAAACTTGTTTTATACTAAGTAGGCTTATAACACCTCATGAAATGTGGAGTAATAATGTTTTCTTACTCTGGCACATTTGGAATTGGAAGTTGTGATTTTTGGTTAAAATAGAGGATGGACTTAGACCAATTCCATGAAGTGTTTCTTGTCGAGAATCCACACTAACATTTGGATATTTGTTTTAGCTCGTCAAGGAATGTTCCTTGAAGAAAGAAACTTATATGTGCAGAAGTCAGTGGGAGTCTTATTGATCTTGAAAAGTTTCATAAGTCAATCAAGAATAAACCATTTAGTTATCACTAGCGCACGAACTGATGTTGATAACCTATCGTGTTAAGTTGACACATTCTTGTTTCTATGCACTTTCCAGTTGAGTTGGCAATGCTTATGAGTTCTATGGTTCTCATTTGACTGTAAAAGGTAGAGCACGTTGGTCAGTGAAAGTACATTGATCAATATGTGTGAGCTGCTTAACAACGCGGAAGCACTCGTAGGCTCTTGTGCTTCCATAAGACAGGAAATTAAGAATAAAAAAGTTCAATCCATAAACTAAATTTGATTTTGGTTTTTCCTAAACCTTATCTTATGATTGTGGGCTGGAAATCATAGATTCAAATGGATGGGAACACGTACACCATAAAATCTAGGTGGCAAAAGGTTTCTCTCTAATTCATAAATGATTATGTGGAAACACTTTCGGTAATAGATTTTAAAGATCTGATAAGTATCATTATGGTTAGTAGTTGTGATAATTGCATTCTCAAATTCGCAAGATGATTACGACATCCCTTTTCATAGTTTGAATTGTGAGAAATGGCAAGGAATTGTTTGAACCTTCGGGACATATGGTTATAAGTACTGAAAGGGTTTGAACACGCATACATATGCTATCTTATGAAAGGTGTATAATCTTGAGAAGTCTAGCTAGAGACTTATCAAAGCATCACGTATCAGAAATTTGCACTTTAGTAAAAAAGTCAAGAGTATTGATTTCTAGAAGTCCAGCTGATTTTTGAACACATGTCAAAGCTAGTGGGAGCATAATTGTTAGGCTAGTGGGAGCATAATTGCTATGCTAAGTGTTGCAAGTTAGCAATACTATTTGTAGGAAACAAAGTTTACAAATTTAGAAGTTGCAAAGTTTGGAAATTGTTTCTGTATGTTAGACTTAAGGGAGAGGGCACTCATACTTCGTTTCAAATCTAAAAGTTTAGATTGAAGATTTTAATAGAACTTAGTCATGAATATATATATATATATATATATATATATATATATATATATATATATATGAATATCATGTTGAAATGATTCAACATAGGATATTCAATATATGGAAATATTATAGCAAAAGATACAAGGTCTTATGAATCGAGTTCCATATGCTTTGGATATAGGATCGATTGCATATGTTATAAAATTCAATTGTTCTGATTTTTCCAAAATGCCTTGGACATTGAGAGGGAAAAAGGACTAGAACTTTGTGTGACTAATGTTGTTGAACAACTGTCAAGAATATTCTGAGGTTTACCAAAGAATTGGTTGCTTGTGGACAGTTGGAATTATAATATCGTTTGGAAGGACCATATTAACATGATTTTGGATTGAGATGATTCTTAGTCAAAATTGATGGTCATATGGGAATATGGAAATGTTTCCATAGTAGGACTTGGTTATTGAAATCTACATGTGATTTTGGAATTTTGATGCACGAAAGATGTTCAAGCAGTGTATCTTGAATTTCAGACTTCATTGCCATGGAATTGTTCTAAGTAACAATATTTCAATGGAACATTTTGTAATATCGTTGGCAAAGTCTCTGTGACTTTGAGGCCTCGACATCACAAAAGGAAAATGCATGTGAGGTTGGAATTCTAACACATTTAGTAGTGACAAGAATTTGGACTTGTTAAATTGTAACATCCGGATTCCCAGGTATTCTATGTTATTCATTTATTTTGAGTTTGAGAGAAGGACTCGACGAGTTGACGCCTAGACTCGTCGAGTAGGATCGCGATTTGCTGACTGGATTAATGAAGGGACTCGATGAGTCGATGTGTGGACTCGTCGAGTCCGCGCTGTGGACAGAAACCCTAAATCTTTGGGCTTGTGCCCTATTTAAGGGTCCTTATAGCCCTCATTTGCGGCTACCAGTCCAGAGAGAGAAACCCTTGATAGCTTGGGCGATTTGTGTGTGAGAGCAAGCCATTTCAATCCTTTTTGGTGTTGTTTTGCAAAGAAGAAGGTGTTTCCAGCTAGAGGAGGTCAAGAGGATTGCTAATCCGTGGTTTTCAAGCTTGAATCTGCAGTATTGAGGTAGCAAATCGGACTCTCCTTCTGTTTTGGTCAAGATCTATGAATCTAGGGTTTTCTATACCCTTTTTATGGCTTGAATTGATGAGGTTATGGTCCCTTTATGTGTTAGACTTCAGATCTGGACCCATAGAGGTCGAGAGAGCATTATCCATCTTACTTTACAAAGTGTAATGGAAGGAATGGACTTAGGTTGCCATTTTTGAGGCTATTTCTTCAAAAGGAACCATATATGTGTTGCATGAGTGTAAAGGTTTCACCTTTACGTGATTAGTGGGTATGGAAAGGTCAGATCTATAGGTTAGAGAAGCGGATCTAACCTCAGAAGGTCATTTGAGTGTTGCCATGGACGCTACTCGCCGAGTTCATAAGTGGACTCGACGAGTCGAGTCGGGGTTGCCCCGCGATTCGTGACAGGAGTAACCCCTCGAGTGAAGGGATGACTCGACGTGCCAAGTGAGGCTAGAAGGATTCAGAGGACCCGCATGGACTCGCCGAGTCGCCCATGTGCACTCGATGAGTCCGGTCAAAGTTTGACCGTTGACTTCAGTTGACCTTAGGGTTTTGGTCAAGCTGATTCAGGAGAGTTCATGGAGGGGTAGAATGGCCTTCTACCCAATATTTAGAGATGAGACTATGAGAGGGTATTGATCAGGAATGTTATTCGGATGATAGGAGGAGGCTAGGTCGGGACGTCAAGCACGAGAGTTTATCTGACTTCGTACGAGGTGAGTCTTCTCGCTATAGTGTACCTAGGATGGTACCTATGTGTGACCGGAAGGTCTTATATGATATGATATGTATGTGATGTATGCTGTTATATGATATGTATGTGTTATATATGTTATGAATGAGAAGGACCTGAAGGTCATTATGATGTGGACCGCAAAGTCATGATGGTATGGACCGGAAGGTCATTACGGGTAGGACCGGAAGGTCTACCAGGGTTATGGGACGGAAGTCCTCTGAGACACAGTGACCGGAAGGTCTTATAGCCTTGAGTGGCGTATGTGTGTATGTGGTATTTTGGGGAACTCACTAAGCATTTATGCTTACAGTTGTCGTGTTATGCGTTTCAGGTACTAGCGAGGATCGCGGGAAGGCGTCAGCATGACCCATACACACTCATGGAGTTTATGTCTTGAGATTTTGGGATATGTTTTGTTATGATAACATTGGATACATTATGTTTTGATATTACCATATGAATAAAAGTATGTTTTAAAAATGAAAAATTGTTTTGGAAATTTACGTTGTTACATAAATGAGCATCATTGGAATAGTATCCAATCGATCTGTTAAAAAAGGAAGGACCATAGAGCGGCATAGTATGGATGTTCATAACATGGAATGATTGATGTTTAATTCAAGTGGATAGTTGATTACTCGAAACATTATATTATGAATTAAGTCTTAATTAATATGGTGATTAAATAATACGAGTTTTATTTATATTCAATAGTTATGAGACCATAGTTAATTAGTTTATCATTGTGTTTCACTTTGCATGTTTTACTTCCTGAATAATTTGATTATTCGAAATTCCACAATCGCTCGTACTTTTGGAAGTAAGTAGCGAATTAAGACTGTCGAGAATTGGTTTGTAGATTGCCCAAAGGGTTTAGACATAGTAATAGTTTGATGTAACGTTCATGAGTACTTGAAAATGGGGATTTTAAGTATTGGATAAACCCATGCTCAGAGAAGTACTTCATGGATTTTATCACAAGTACTTTTGAGACGATAATATCTTATATTCTTGAAATAGAGATATATGAGTTGTTGTTTACAAGTCGGTTGTGCATTGATAATAGGTAAACGCATCAGTAACTTGATGTTCTAAAAAATATTGTTGTGCGTGATTTCAAGAGTAAATAGTGCAAGCATATAAGTCGAAGTATATCGGTTCCGTTTAGCCTAACCGGGAAAAACGATAATTGTGGGCCCCTGGGTGATTTGGTGTTGACAAAAATTGGGAAACAAAACTTGGAGAATGAGATTGATTATAATTCATGTCTCATATCTATACGATATCTTGTAGAACGGAGGAATATTTGATCACTTATCTTAGGACACATTACTGACTGGGTTAGAGTTCGACAACGACTTTTGGTAGCTACAATTTGCTGATCAATTTGGTAGTTATACTGACAGTTATAGTTATTAGAGTTATCCAAGTGGGAGACTGTTGGATTAGGTGTCTAAGACCATAAGTATAATTGGTATTAACTTAAATTAATAGTAGCACAATGCTTTTGGGTTGCCCTCAAAGCTGACAATTGGACATGATTATATTGGAGAGAAGATTGATTTATTATTTGATTAATAAATTGGAATAAATAATTTGTTAATATATTATGAGAATAATATATTAATTAGGAATCATAATATTTGATTAATAGTTGATAAGAAATTAATCATAATTAATTTTGGGATTAATTGGATTGATTAAATAGTGCAGGGGCTGTTTGGCAATTTATTGATAGTTGAGGAATAGACTCTAGAACCTCATTAAGAGAGGTTTGATGAAATCTTATAGGTAAGTCCTATAAATTTCGTCCAAAGGCTCTTGGATGGTGGCCTGTGGGCTGCTTGGTCACAAAGCAAAGGGATTTGGGTTTCCACCCTTAAACCCTAGCTTTGGCTCTAAGCTACCTCACCTATATAAAGAGCCTTGGCCTTCACATTTTCGGCACTCCTAACCCTAAGAAAGATCTAGCCGAAATTCTATTCTCCTCTCTCCATAATCCTAAGTTGCTTGCCTTAGGTGTGAACCATTAGAGGCGTGACACTTGTGGTGCTTGCTACCAAAGGTTTGGAAGAAGAAATTAAGGTTGTTTACTACAACAATCTTCAAGGTTAGTATTTCTTGTTCTTATGAGTTTGTTATTTTATAGGAAAAGTTTTTTTTGTCTAGGGTTCATAGTATGTTGCTTTACTTGAAAGACATAGATCAAACCAGGTTGCATGTGCCCTAATTAATTGAAATTGTTTTTGATTATTTTCCGCTTATGGCATTGAACTTGTAACCCTAATAACCCATTAGGTTAGCCAACATGGTGGTAGTACAAAAGAAGAACGAAAAATGAAGAGTGTGTGTGTGGACAACACATATCTCAATAACGATTGCCCAAATGAGCCTTTCCCTTTGCCACACATCGACTCTATGATAGACACTACGGTAGGACATGAGTTACTAATATTCATGGACGCCTCAGGTTGATTCCAAAAAATACAAATGGAACCATATGGTCAAGAGGAAACAACCTTCATAACCCATAGGACAATATATTGCTATATTTCTATTCCATTTCGTCAAAAAATACAGGTGCAACATATCAAAGACTGGTAAATCGAATGTTTAAAGACAAAATGGGGGACACAACGGAAGTATGCATTGATGACATGGTGGTCAAATCCAAAAAAGTTGAAGATCACCTTAAGTATCTTGAATAAGCCTTCAATATACTATATGAATAGAACATGAAGCAAAACCCATCCATATGTCACTTTGGAATGAAGGCATGCAAGTTCCTTGGTTACATAGTCACTAAGAGGGGAATATAAGCAATTTTGGAACAGATCAAAGCCATAATTGATCTAAGATCCCCAAATTCAACCAAGGTTATCCAAAAGTTGATAATAAGAGTAGTAGCTCTGAACAAGTTCATCTCAAGATCTTTAGAGAGGTGCATACCTTTCCATGATATCTTGAAGAAAAACAAGAAGTTTGAATGGACCAAGGAGCATGAAGATGCCTTCCAAGAACTTAAAAAATATTTAAGTTCAACACCCTTGTTGGTGAAACCATTAGATGGGGAACCACTCCTCCTATATCTTTTAGTGTCTTCAAATGATGTAAGTGCAGTTCTTGCAAAGGATCTTGATGGGGATCAACATCCTATTTACTATGTAAGTAAAAGTCTCTTGGACCCTTAAACCAGGTACTCTCATCTTGAAAAACTAATACTTCAACTAGTTACAGCTTCTACCAAATTAAGACATTATTTTGAAACTCATACTATACAAGTAAAAACTAACTATACTACTAAGAATGTTATGAGAAAACTAGAAATGTAAGGTAGAATGGTTAAGTGGTCGGTGAAGCTCAGTACATATGACGTTAAATATTTGACGAATAGGATTGGCGCTCCCCACGGCGAACTGCTCGGTCTGATGAAATGCTTGCCTAACATCTCCTGAAGCTGAGAGGAAAACTCATGCATCTCAGGTGGTGCCAAGTGGTACAACGCCTTGGCAATCGGAGCCACACCTGGAACTAGATCAATCCTGAACTCAACCTGCCTTTCGGGAGGCACATCGGGTAACTCCTATGGAAATACATCGGAAAACTCCTTAAAAACTGGCACATATGAAACCGAGACCTACTCCCCCACCCAAGTATCAACCACATAGGCAAGATAACCCGCACACCCATGTTGAATATACTGTCGAGCCCTGGCTGCAGAACAAAACCTTGAACCAACCCTGGTACCCTCTCCATAGATAACCAATTCTCCTTCACTTGGGGTTCGAACTATCACTAGTTGACCCTCAGAATTGAGCATAGCAGCAAACCTGCTAAGCCAATCCATCCCCACTATCACGCACACATCCTCTATGGGGATAGGGAGCAAATCAATCAGGTAAGGCACCCCAACCATGATACACTCTAGATGTAGAAACCATGTGTTCGTTGGTGATAGAAATCCGCAACGGACACTCCAACTCGCAAAGAGGCATACAAAAATATCTACTAAAAGATCGAGATACAAAGGACCGACTCGCGCCCGAGTGAAATAACACAAGGGCATGCAAGGAATTCACTAAGAATGTACCTATTAGAAACATAAATATAACCATACCATAAAAGAATAGACAGAACAATAAATAGAAACATACTAGTCACGACGTATGGCACTGCTCTGGCCTCGTCGGTAGTGAGCTGAAAAGAACGGCCCCAAGCCCTCGGGGGCTTAGCCCTCCCCTGACGCCCATCAGTGATCCTCAGAGTGAATGGTGTCGGGGCCTATGCCGGCTTGGCGGTGAGAAATGGACAACTAACTTCCACATGGCCAACCTGATCACAGTGGTAGCAAATCTTGGTACTCGAAATTGGGGCCGGCTGGCGTCAATCCCTCGTATAGTGCCCCTCCTTGCCATATTTGTGGCATCCAGAAGTAAATCGACAAGCACCCTCATGAACCTTGCTGCACTTACCACAAGTGCGGCCCATATGACTCCCAGATCCCACATCAGTGGCCTTAAGCCGCTTTGTTGCAGGTTGCGACTGTATAGGGGTCTGCCTCTGCTTCCTTGTCTGGAGCTCCATCTCAATCTCACGCCGCCTTGCGGGCTCCTACAAATCAAGGAGTGAACCATAGCGCTGAGTAGACACAAACTGATAGATTTCCATCTTGAGCATGCTCAAGTACTGGGTCATCTAAGCTTGCTCAGAAGCATCAAACTCAGGGCAAAACATAGCTCTCTCTATAAACATCTTGGTGATTTTCGTCACCGACTCGACCCCCTGCCTCAGATACAAATACTCTTGGGCCAGCCTCTCTCGCTCCACCAATGGAACATATCTCGAGCGGAACATCTCAGAGAACTGCTCTCATGATACTGCAACTCGCTGCTCTGGGGTGTACGCACTAGTAACCAGTCTCCACCATTCCTTCGCTCTAGACCAAAGAAGGTGTAGAGCGCACTTGACCTTCTGGTCAGCTGGGCCAGATCAAGTAAAGAAACATCCCTCAACATCTGACAGCCAACTCATGGCAATGATCGGATCCTGAACCCCGTCAAACATCGATGGCTTCGTATTATCGAAGTTCTGGTACTGGAAAGCTCTCCCAACGCCAATCCCTGCCGCAGCGACGGCTGTAGTGGCTACAACAGCAACAGTCTCTGAAATTGTAGCCTATAGATCATCAAAGAACTCCATCATGGCGGTCTTTATAGACCCAAACAACTCCATTATCTGCCCCCAGACAATAGAAACAACCTCCGCATGAGTTATCTCCCTAACCCGGTTCTCAGTCAATCTTGGCCCATCCTGACCACCAGCTCCAGCACCTGATCCGGATCCTGACTCAAATCTCCTCGTAACCACCATACAGAAAATAAACTAGAGAGATATCATATAAAATGCATATCATACCATAGGAACCATTCCCCAACAAAACCCTAGGGATTGTGACTTCCCTACTACCCGTACGGGTCCTGTGCTTCTAGTAGTACGGGCCCATACTAGCTTCCGCACATACCTATATTTGTATCAGAAGATCATCACAACAACCCTAAAAACACTCACTAGAATACGCATACAACCTTTTCTCACTTCCGAGAGAAAGCTTCGACATCCCTCGACTGGTCGGCTGACCCCACATAACTCATCCATGAAACTTCCACCAACCCTGCAGCACTCATGTATGCTAATCATACATAACACTGGATCCTATAGACAGTAGAATACTTGATTCTACCCTAAGCCCACAACCAAACAAGGAACATAAAATAAGGATAAATAAAAAATTCTCTGGCTATAAAATCTTAGTTAATGTAAAATTTGGATTCATACAGTAAGCAACTACAATAATGATGTCAATTTGATATAAGGAAAAACCATAGGCTATCAGGCATCATATGATCAGACAATTCATATCATGCAATTCCTGAAGATCCCTAGCATATCACTAGCATGCTATTCTAACATGTCACACCCCCGAACCAGGACGGCAGAACGTCCGGGGGTTGGGTGACTTCATCTTGTAATATCATTACAGTGTATATAAATGAATCAAAGACAATATCATCATCGTACATAAAATATAACAACCATCATTGTTTACATTAAGTATTGTATCACATATTACATCCCCAAAATATTAAGTTTATGATGGAACAAAATACAACAAAAGTCCATATGATCTTGAAGTCCAACCTGTTTAACGTGTTCCTGAGAATACAAGTTATTTTGAAAATGGTCAACATATATAATGTTGGTGAGTTCATAAGCATGTTTGTAAGAAAAGTTTTGTATCATTTGTAAACTCCATAAAATCCGATATTTTCCGCAAAAATTGTTTGAGCATTTTGTTGCAAATCTTGTATTATAGCATGTGTGTTCACATTTTGAAAATGTATAAAGAGAGGGTTCCAGAAATGTCTATATTTTCTGTTGTAAGTAAAATATAAGGTATCGTGTTTATTTCCTAGAAAATCCGATATTTTCTGTCTGTAAAAGAGTTGTGGTCTTTAAACAATAAGACCCGAGTGTTATTGAATGAATAGCTCATACGTGTATCAAAAGTATAGTATATGTATTCCATAAATTTATCGTGTTGTTAAACTCTATGTGAGTCGTTATAACCATGCTTGATGTGACTGATATGCCTGTCTTGACGTTTTTCAGCCGTCGCTTGTTTAAGTTAAGTCATTTGTCACCCTACACTGGCCTAGTCTAGCTGTAGCGAACAGCTCAGGTGCGGGGCTGTCAACCCCGTATAGATCTATACACAAACTCTCGCTCTCCCTCCAGGAGACTCTGGTTATAACTATAGGACTTACGGTTGTACACTAGGTGGGTACGAATGAAAGAATGTCTCACAAGAACCTTAACTAAATTTACGCGAACAGTGTATCACATTGTTTACCGTTTTAAAATAATGTTTCGAGTATGCATTTCATTACAAAACATTGGTGATGAAAATACCATTTGTTTTTATCAAAGTCTCAAGTATTGTTTGTTATTGGCCCGATTAACATAAAAATGTGTCATGAGGCCCAATAAGAAAACCAGTGGGCCTATAAGGCCCAAATAACATGTAATGAGAACACAAGGCCCAATAAGCATGTAATTAGGTATTTAAGGCACAATAAACATGAAATATGTATACAAGGCCCAATTAAAGTGGAAATTTTGTAATTAGCCCGATTGTTATTGTAATACTTGTTTTAATTCCATTATTTACCAAAATGACATAAAGACCCACTTTTAGTAAAAATGACATTCTTGGCCCATTAAGCCGAGAATTTACATTATAAGTCCATTTTTGATAGAAATGTCACTTTAGGCCCATTAAGACCGAAAGTTTACATTTAAGGGCTCATTTTGAATAAAATGACATTTTTAGCCCACTTTTGTTAGAATTAACATTTTCGGCCCACATATATTGGAAATGACATTTTTGGCCCAATCTTAATAAAAATGACATTTTAGTCCATAAAGGCCAAAAATAATGTTTTAGGCCCATGAAACCGTAAATTTCTAAATAAGGCCCATTTTTATGAAAATTGATCATCTTAGCCCATTAAAACCGTGAAGGCCCAAATAGAAGCCCATTTTGTGAAAATTAACACTTTTGGCCCCTTTAAAACCATGAATATCATAAAGATCCATTTGTATCTAAAAATGACTCTTTTGGTCCTCTCAAAACCGTGGGTTAACATAAAGACTTCACTTTTTGTTTATTTGTCAAATTTGGCCCCTTTTACGGTTTTATTTAGTTTCCTAGTATTCCATAAGATGTTTAATCCTTTCAACTTCATAGTAAGTTTAATAAAGTGATTTAGTTTCCAAACATCACCAAGTTTTAGTAGATATTTCGAGTTTGGTGAAGGTTTAACATGTTTTCATAGCATAATCACAACATATAACATGAAAACACACACATACATGCATAAATACTTAGATCTATGACAAAAGCAACTTGTATCCTCCCCCAAAAACATAGTAAAACCGAAAACAAGGGGATATGAAGTCACTTTGATGATGGATTCGGTTGTGATGAAGAGAAGGAGGTGTTTTCGGTCTAGCAAGCTCCCTTGATGAGATTTTCGGACTTATGGAGTTCTAGGAAGCAAAAATCACGAAATTGGGTGATTATAAGTGATAAGTTTATCATAAAATGAAGTTACACACCTTGAATAGAAAGTAACTTACCAAAAATGTATGAACTTTGATGAAATGTTTCTTGAATAAACACATAAGCACACATAAATTTTTGAAGAGGAAGGATGAGTGAGTTCTAGAGAGAATTTAGAGATGAGATGAAGTGTGAAATGGAGTGTGGAAGGTTGGAGGTCTCGGACGAGATTTAGAGAGGGAAGAGAGTAAGAGAGTTAGAGGTTATTACATGGAGGATTAGCTTCAAATTCATAAATTTTTGGTGGTTATTGCATGGATTACCATCATGCAATTATGAGGTGTCATGAATTAATCCCTTCATTTGTTTTTCCCTTTTATATATATATATATATATATATATATATATATATATATATATATATATATATATATATATATATATATATATATATATATATATATATATATATATAACCGAGAATGGAGAGAGGGAAATATTAGGCTTGGATTGGGTATTTGGCAACCGAGGATGCTTCGGCCCAATGAAGATTTTTCGGTCCATTGGGCCCACATTTGTGTTTACGGCCCAAGATGATAAAAGGAATGGGTTTTTGGCCCATTACAATTAATTATGTGGTTTTCGGCCCAATAAGGCCCATGATGAGTCTTATGGCCCAAAATGCTATAGTTTAATGAATGTGGGTCCAGCTAGGGCCCAAATGAGGTTTCTTAACCCAACGTTATCAAGTTGAGGGTTTATTGGCCCATTAGGCCCAACAAGAGGATCCTGGTCCAATAAGAGTTTAAACCGGAAAATTAGGGTTACAACCCAAAGTTGAGTGAATACAGTGCATTGAATTAGGTTTAGGGCTTCACGAGTGAGTTTTGATTCGAATAGGTGTTTTTGAATGAGTAATACGTGTAACATCAAACTTGGAGTTACGAGATACATCAAAAGTTGATTACATCTTGACAGAATTTCCTAGCCCAAAATGCCAGTTGTGACATCATCCCCCCGTTAGAGGGAATTTCGTTCCGAAATTCTTTTGTAAGCTATTCTTAGGAACTAGAGAAAAGGTTAGGGTACTTTTGCATCATTTGGTCTTCGCGTTCCCATGTGAATTCCGGTCCGCGCTTAGCGTTCCATCGAACCTTCACGATCGGAATACGGCTTTGTTTTGTACGCTTCACTTCCCTGTCCATGGTTTTAACCGGCTCTTCGACGAACAGGAGATTCTCGTTCACCTCGATCTCATCCAGGGGAAGTGAAGTTCTGAGGGTAACTGTAGCTTATAAGCCACCGGACCAATCCAGGGAAGGATCTCGAACGGTCCGATGTATCGTGGATTTAGTTTTTCCCGCTTCCCAAATCGGATCATCCCTTTCTAGGGAGAGACCTTCAATAGCACTCGATCTCCGACTTGAAATTCCAAAGGCTTTCGCCGTTTGTCAGCATAGATCTTTTGTTGGTCTCGCGATGCTTGGAGTCGTGCCTTGATTTGAAATATTTTCTCTATCGTTTCCTGAATGATCTCGGGGCCTGTAAGAGTGTTGTTCGGTGTCTGCCTTCTTGCCAGCTGAGTGTCTCCCACCTCAGCCCTACAAAGAGGTGACCTGCATTTCCGGCCATACAAAGCTTCGAAAGGAGCAACCTTAATTCTTGTGTGATAGTTGTTGTTGTACGAGAACTCGATTAAGGGCAAATGTGTGTCCTATGCCTTGCCAAAATCGTTCAAACAGGCTCAGAGCATGTCTTCAAGCATTTGAATGGTTCGCTCGCTCTGGCCGTCGGTCTGAGGGTGATAAACAGTGCTCATATCCAGTTGTGTTCCTAATTCCTTCTGGAGCGACTGCCAAAATCGAGAGGTAAATCTACTATCTCGATCGGAGATAATAGATATTGGTACCCCCATGCAATCTCACCGAGTCATTTATATAGATTCGCGTTAGCTTCTCCGTTTTGTACGTCTCCTTTATTGGCAAGAAATGGGCGGATTTAGCCTATCAACAATCACCTAGATAGCATCCAACCCGTCTGTTGTCTTAGGTAATTTGGTTATGAAATCCATCGTAATCCTTTCCTATTTCCACTCGGGGATTTCAGGTTGTTGCAGTAATCCCGAGGGCTTCTGATATTCCACTTTAACCTTGTCGCAAGCGAGGCACTTGCTCACGTAAGTGGCAATTTCTTCTTTCATGTTTGGCCACTAATATTGTTGCTTTAGATCCAAGTACATTTTATCAGCACTGGGATTGACTGAATATCTTGTCTTGTGCGCTTCGTTTATGACCACGTCTCTGAACCCTCCAAACTTTGGAATACAGATTCGGTTCATGAGGTAATAACCTCCATCCATTTTGATTTCGAGATTCTTGTCCATCCCACGTAGCGCTTCGGTCGCAACGTTTTTCGACTTCAGGGCCTCCAATTGAGCATCCCCGATTTGCGTCGACAAGTGGGATTGGATGGTCAATGTTAGGGTCTTCGTTCGCCGACTCGTGTATTCCTTCCTGCTCAGGGCATCGGCCACCACATTAGCCTTGCTTGGGTGGTACTTGATCTCGTATTCATAGTCGTTGAGCAGTTCTACCCACCTTCGCTGCCTCATGTTTAGCTCCTTTTGATTTAGAATGTGTTGGAGGCTTTTGTGGTCCGTAAAGATGGTGCAGTTTGTACCATAAAGGCAGTGCCTCCAAATTTTTAGGGCGAAGACCACAAATCCCAGCTCGAGATCATGGGTGGTATAGTTTACTTTGTGGGTTTTCAATTGTTTGGACGCGTAAGCTATCACTTTTCCGCGCTGCATAAGAATACAGCCTAACCCCTGATTTGAAGCGTTGCAATATACCACGAAATCTTTCGTTCCCTTTGGAAAAGATAACACCGGAGCACTACAGATGGCTCGCTTCAGGGTTTGAAAAGCAACTTCTTGTTTTCCAGTGCAGTTGAAGGGTACGCCTTTCTGGGTTAGAGTGTTGAGGGGCTTGACAATCTTGGAGAAATTCTGAATGGACCTTCTATAGTAACCAGCAAGGCCCAAGAATTGCCTGATCTCCGTTGACGTTTTTGGAATCGTCCAGCCTTCAATAGCTTTGATCTTGGAAGGATCCACATGAATTCCCTCCTCACTGACTACATGACCCAAGAAATTCACACTGCAAATCCAGAACTCGCATGTGGAGAGTTTTGCATATAGCTTTTCAGCTCTAAGAGTTTCTAAGATCTGGCGTAGATGCTGACCGTGCTCCTCCTTACTTCGAGAGTATATGAGTATGTCATCAATGAAAACGATTACAAAATTGTCGAGGAATGGGCGGCAGACTCGGTTCATGAGGTCCATAAATGCTGCGGGAGCATTCGTCAGACCGTAGGGCATAACAACGAATTCAAAATGGCCATATCGAGTTCGGAAAGCAGTTTTAGGAATATCTTCTTCCCAGACTTGTAGCTGATGATAACCGTACCTTAGATCTATTTTAGAAAAATAACTGGCTCCTTGAAGCTGTTCGAATAGATCATCAATCCTAGGGAGTGGATATCGATTTTTGATGGTGAGTTTGTTCAACTCCCGATGGTCGATGCACATTCTGAAGGATCCGTCCTTCTTCTTGACAAACAAGACCGGAGCTCCCCAGGGTGAGAAGCTCGGCCTGATGAATCCTTTGTTCAGAAGTTTGCTTAATTGACTGGATAACTCCTGCATTTCGACAGGAGCTAACCTATAGGGTGATTTGGCAATTTATGTGGCTCCCGGTATTAGGTCAATTCGAAATTCGACCTGTCTTTCTGGGGGTATTCCCGGAAGGTCTTCAGGAAATACGTCCGCAAAGTCACATGCTACTGTGATATCTTTGATGTTTATTTCCTCTTTTTTTTATCCACAACGTGGGCGAGGAAGGCATAATTTTTCTTGTGCATGCATTTTTGTGCCTTGATGCACGAGATAAGACGGAGATTGGCGCCAGGTTTATCACCGTAGATTATTAGGGTTTCGTGGTTGGGGAGGTGAAGGCGAACGCCCTTCTCATGGTACATAATATCAGCATGGTGGGGGCTTAACCAATCCATGCCGATTATCACATCAAAACTCCTAATATTAACTAGCATCAAATCTATTCGAAATGAGTGGTTGTTTAATGTTAACGTGCATCCTACATAAACGTCTTTGGTTGTTTCAGTTTTCCCATTTGCCATCTCCACCGTGAAGGCTTCGCTTAGCTTTTGGGGTTGTTAGTTTAGTAAGTGTTTGAATTTATTACTCATGAAACTCTGCTCAGCCCCACTATCAAATAGAATGCATGTGTAAGTGTTGTTGAGGGGAAACGTACCAGTAACAATTGTCGGGTCTTGAACTGCCTCTCCTTGACCCAATGTCCGTACCCTGCATGATCCTCCTGCTCCTTGGTTGTTGTCTTTGGGGCAGTTTCGCCTAAAATGGCCAGTTCCTCCACATCCATAACAAGTATGACTGGCCTCGACGTTATTGTTGTTGTTGTGGTTATTGTTGTTGTTGTTGGGCTGTTGGTTCTGTTGGGGTTGAGATCTGCAGTACCGGGCGGTGTGCCCCTTGCGATTGCAGTTGGTACACTGCATCTCTCTTCACTCGCCATTGTGGTGGTAGTTGCATTTGTTACATTTTGGTAAGGTTCCTGCGTAAGGCTTGGTAGTAGTTTGCGAAGATGTGGTTGGGGCAGCTAGGGTTGGTGCAACTTGAGCGGTAGCGGCGTGGACTGCTACAGTTTGCTGCTTTTAGAGGATCCCTGGTTCTGTCGCCCCTTTCGTTTTTTCCCCATTTTTCTTGTTATTCCCTTCCTTCTTAGTCTCAGTCTCAGCAGTCTTGGCACCTTTCTTGTTTCCGTGATCATAAAGCTTCCGAGCTAGCCGCTTTGCACTGTCAAAAGTCTCAGGGTTTGCTGCAATCACGTTTCCTTGGATTGGGGAAGTTAATCCCCAAATGAACCGCTCAATCTTCTTTCCCTCTGAAGTGATCATACCTGGGCACAGAAGGGCTAATTCAATGAACCTTGAGATGTAAGCCTCGATGTCTGAGTTTTGCACTGTGAGGTTCCATAACTCTTGTTCTAGTTTCTGTACTTCCCCACGGGGACAGTACTCTGCCATTAGCATTTCTTTGAGTTCCTCCCATGGCATGAAATTTGCCACTGGGAGTGTCATGGCTTCAATGTGACCATTCCACCACGATAGTTCTTGGTCGACAAATGTGCAAGCTGCAAATTTCACCTTATTTTCTTCTGGACATCCGCATATCTCAAAGACCGACTCGATCTTCTCCATCCAGCGCTTTAACGTTATTACTCCACCAGTTCCATTAAACGTTCGGGGTTTTCCATTAGTAAAATCTTTGTAAGTGCAGACTTTTGTAGGCCCTTGGTTCATTCATTGGTTGGAGCTTCCAGTTCCTTGACCATTACCGCCACCATTGTTTCCATTATGAATATGAGCCAATGTTGCGGAAATAACATGTAATAAGAACACAAGGCCCAATAAGCATGTAATTAGGTATTTAAGGCCCAATTAAAGTGGAAATGTCGTAATTAGCCCGATTGTTATTGTAATACTTGTTTTAGTTCCATTATTTACCAAAATGACATAAAGACCCACTTTTAGTAAAAATGACATTCTTGGCCCATTAAGCCGAGAATTTACATTATAAGTCCATTTTTGATAAAAATGACACTTTAGGCCCATTAAGACCGAAAGTTTACATTTAAGGGCCCATTTTGAATAAAATGACATTTTTAGCCCACTTTTGTTAGAATTAACATTTTCGGCCCACATATATTGGAAATGACATTTTTGGCCCAATCTTAATAAAAATGACATTTTAGTCCATAAAGGCCAAAAATAATGTTTTAGGCCCATGAAACCGTAAATTTCTAAATAAAGGCCCATTTTTATGAAAATTGATCATCTTAGCCCATTAAAACCGTGAAGGCCCAAATAGAAGCCCATTTTGTGAAAATTAACACTTTTGGCCCCTTTAAAATCATGAATATCATAAAGATCCATTTGTATCTAAAAATGACTCTTTTGGTCCTCTCAAAACCGCGGGTTAACATAAAGGCTTCATTTTTTGTTTATTTGTCAAATTTGGCCCCTTTTACGGTTTTATTTAGTTTCCTAGTATTCCATAAGATGTTTAATCCTTTCAACTTCATAGTAAGTTTCATAAAGTGATTTAGTTTCCAAACATCACCAAGTTTTAGTAGATATTTCGAGTTTGGTGAAGGTTTAACATGTTTTCATAGCATAATCACAACATATAACATGAAAACACACACATACATGCCTAAATACTTAGATCTATGACAAAAGCAACTTGTATCCTCCCCCAAAAACATAGTAAAACCGAAAACAAGGGGATATGAAGTCACTTTGATGATGGATTCGGTTATGATGAAGAGAAGGAGGTGTTTTCGGTCTAGAAAGCTCCCTTGATGAGATTTTCGGACTTATGGAGTTCTAGGAAGCAAAAATCACGAAATGGGGTGATTATGAGTGATAAGTTTATCATAAAATGAAGTTACACACCTTGAATAGAAAGTAACTTACCAAAAATGTATGAACTTTGATGAAATGTTTCTTGAACAAACACATAAGCACACACAAATTTTTGAAGAGGAAGGATGAGTGAGTTCTAGAGAGAATTTAGAGATGAGATGAAGTGTGAAATAGAGTGTGGAAGGTTGGAGGTCTCGGCCGAGATTTAGAGAGGGAAGAGAGTAAGAGAGTTAGAGGTTATTACATGGAGGATTAGCTTCAAATTCATAAATGTTTGGTGGTTATTGCATGGATTACCATCATGCGATTATGAGGTGTCATGAATTAATCCCTTCATTTGTTTTTCCCTTTTTTTTACACACACACACACACACACACACATATATATATATATATATATAACCGAGAATGGAGAGAGGGAAATATTAGGCTTGGATTGGGTACTTGGCAACCGAGGATGCTTCGGCCCAATGAAGATTTTTCGGTCCATTGGGCCCACATTTGTGTTTACGGCCCAAGATGATAAAAGGAATGGGCTTTCGGTCCATTACAATTAATTATGTGGTTTTCGGCCCAATAAGGCCCATGATGGGTCTTATGGCCCAAAATGCTATAGTTTAATGAATGTGGGTCAAGTTGAGGGTTTATTGGCCCATTAGGCCCAACAAGAGGATCCTGGTCTTATAAGAGTTTAAACCGGGAAATTAGGGTTACAACCCAAAGTTGAGTGAATACAGTGCATTGAATTAGGTTTAGGGCTTCACGAGTGAGTTTTGATTCGAATAGGTGTTTTTGAATGAGTAATATGTGTAACATCAAACTTGGAGTTACGAGATACATCAAAAGCTGATTACATCTGGACAAAATTTCCTAGCCCAAAATGCCAGTTGTGACATAACATATCATAGTATCAAATAACAGTGTGGTAACTTTGGGTCTACTTACTGGCCCCGGCTGATCGTATACATCACATCCTTTCTTGATTACTTTTGAAAACAATTTTGAAATTCATTTTTAAAACCTTTGGAGTTCCTTAGTTTGAGACTGGATTCACACGAGTGTTCCTCCAATTCTCTAAAACCAAGGCTCCAATACCAACTTGTAACGTCACAAAAATCACAATAATTTTAAACTTTTCAAAACAACCCATAATCATGAAATGTTTACAGAATCATTGTTTCCATAGTGTTTATCAATATCAGAGTATTCGAAAATCATAAGGCCATAAAACAGGAAGATGTGTACGGTCACGCATTCGCCTATCCACGATCATCAGAAGTACAAGATATAATAAACTAAAATCGCAAGCCAAAGCTTAGTGAGTTCCCCAAAAGTACCACCACATAAACATGACAAACAACAACATGCATAAATGAGCCTTCAACATGACTAGACCGCCTGGCAGGGCCTACAGTCCATCTGGACCGCTCTCTAAGTCTTCGACATGATTGGACCGCCTTTCAGGGCCTACAACCTATCAAAACCGCTCTATAGTCCTTCAGCCTGACTGGACCGCCTCGCAGGGCCTACAGTCTATCCGGACCGCCCCTGGTATCTTGGCCTTTAGCACAAAGCAGGATCGCCTCAACCCAACCAAACCTAACATGTCGACATATACATAACAGATAAACATATAACTAGTCAACAGACAAACAGACAGATCTACAAATCACTTTTGCATGCTAACAATCTATATACCAGGATACCGATATAACAAATCTCTATAGCATAATAACATACTATTATATAATAGGATATCCAATCCAATGGTCCGGCCTTGGTGCCTTCGACCCATAAGTACAGTGAGGAAGACTTACCTCTCAATCTGAACAATAGCTGATGAGGTCCCGACTTTGAATCTCAGCTCTAACCGTCACCTATCCATCCAAATGACCAATTCTCAAACACAATCCAAAATATCCAAAATACCCCTAGGTCAAACTTGGTCAAAATTAGGTAAAAGTCATAGTTCCAAAAAGTCAACCGAGTCAACCCAGCTGAGAATGCCCAGCGTACTCAGTTGTACGCCTTGCGTACGCATTGGTTGACCAGGTACATGCAGCGTACGCAGCTGGATGTTAACCCAACTCATTAAGAGTTTAATACATAAGCCCTTAAGTCCATTTTCAAGATCCAAGTCAAAAATGATATCCTTGACCATAAAATTTCCAACTTTATGGTCTTGTATGGCCATTAAGTGCCCAACACTAAAGATCCTAACCTCTTAATCCATTAAGAAAACTTAGGCCATGCATGAGAAGAAGCTAGTGTCAAAGATTACATTTTTATGACTCAAGAGGCTCCAAAACCTCTGAAAGGACAACTAAATTGGATTAGAGTAACCCCCACTCACAATGCCAAGCTTATGGGACCAAAAGAACATAAAATAAATCCCTAAACAAGATCTAAGTATAACTTCACCTAGTTTATAACTTTATACCTCCAAGTATTGTCAAATGATGATGTGATTCTGGATCTAAGGTGCTTCACGCCTCCAAGATGGTTTCTACTTCCTTCTTTCTTCTTCAAAGGCACAAAACACACACACACACAAGCTCAAAAATGCTCACAAGGTAGATTAGGATTTGCAAAAACTTTTTGAAAGGATGGAGGTTGATGGAAGGAACTAGGTTTGAGAGTTAATGAAGAATAAATAGGGTCCAAACCCTAAATATTAGAGTTTGGGACTTCACCTCGTACGTCAAGCGTACGCAAATGCATGCCCAGCGTACATGGCTCCGGCCCATAATTCCAAAAATGACAATATTAATCCCTCCCAGCCATAAATCTTACATTTTAAGGACCAAAATATAATAAATCTCAATATAAGGGTCAAAAGCGAAAGTACCTCAAAACAAAATGTTACATTATAACGAGTTTTGCACCTTTTTCACTTTTATTAAATCAAAGAATAATTTAGTCAGTCATTATCTCTTACATTCTTTTTGTTCTTATTTTGCTATACATTATTATTCTATATTGAGCGCTTTGTTGAGTTAATCATTTTCGTGACTTGACTGGAACTCTATTACAAGCAATCATCAATACTAAGTTAATTCAGGGTTTGAGTTTTCAAAACTTTTCCGTGCAAATCCTTGAATTCACAATTGATATCAGAGACTAAGTGGTTGTGCTTTGAATCCATAAGAATACATTATAGTTGATTGTAGATTACCTTGGTTTCTCAAACAATTTTATGTTCAGGATAAAAGTTCTTCTATATACCACTTCAGTTTTAGTATCTTAACATCAATGGCTGCTTTTAATCAATCTCAACAATATATTCAATGTAAATTGCAAACAATGTGGATTGCGAGTAGTCCCTAGCTTAGACTTAAGGGTTGTTAGACGCGTCTTGATGTATAGGATAGTTTAGCCTTTGCCCGTTAGGCTTTTGATTAAAGTTTGTTGTGAATCCATGTGTGTGGGCATCGGTTTCACCAGTTAGTTATGGAATTCATTCTCAATCCATTTTGTTGGATGGAGCAAGGTTGGTAATGTTGGGTTTTGTATACTACAACATCTTATGGTGCACATACAATCCTAAATGCTTTGGATCTATGTTTTCTCTAATTATACATGCAATATTGTTTCCAAAGCATTAAGCCTACAACTAGCATACAATTGACATAAACGACATAGAAATGAGTTATAGAATTACCTCTTTGTTGTAGCTTGTAGTTTTGGCCTTTAAGAACTTAGTGCCCCAAATGTTGCACCCACTACTAGAAAAATAACCTTTTACGACGCGCAATGCGTGTCGTAAAACGCTCAGACGACGTGCAAATGCGTGTCAAGGAAGGCCCTGTCATAACGACAGACGATGCGTGTCGTCTATAGACGACGCGCATTTACGAAACGCATTTACGACGCTCATTTACGACACGCAATGCGTATCAAGGAAGGCCCTGTCATAAAGGAAGATGACATGCATTTGCGTGTCGTAACCTTACGACGCGCATTTACGACTTGCATTGCGTATCATTAAAGCCCCTATCAAGAAAGGTCATGTCATAAATGAAGATGACACACATTTTTGCGTATCGTAATTTTAAATGTTAAAAAAAAATATTATTTATAGATTTACTAATTTTCAAATTAAATTTGCATTTAATATCTCATAATAGAAAATAAAATATCATATACAAAAAATACAATCCATTGCATAAAATTTAATGTCATACAAATAATCGTAACATAAATTTTCAAACTAATTAGATACAAGAAATATGAAAAACTTGAAATCCTTGAGATTAATAGTTCTAACAGAAGCTTCACGTGAGACGCATACAGTTGGACCAGTAAGCAAGGATGTTCCCGAATCCACAATAGCAGCACAAGAACACGTACACTATATCTTCTGCTAGAAGGTGTCGATCCAAAACTACTGTTAAAGGTTGCAATGATAGCTGTAAAGATTTAAGCACAACAAGAAACCAATCAGTGACTATAAGAAGTTAGATAGCAACAAATCCAACTTCTCAAAATTATCACAATGATAAATAAAAGATTCTTACATGCTAATCTTTGTGATGCAGAATACACTTTAGGTTGATGCATACACTTTTATGAGAAAAGATTGCATATTGGAAGACATTGTTGCATCAAGCACTGATAACTATCCTCAAGAAAGCATCCATCACACATTAGAACCAGGTGATGCTATTGGTCAAGTGAAGGGGCAGTTGACCCTGCAGTTCGTGAAACATTAGTATATAAACTTGTTGCAAATCTTTGTGTGATAACTGAGATCCACATACACCCGTTTCAAGGTTATTCTTGTAATTTGTCAAAATAGTTGAGTTTTATGCTTTTTTTGGTACTGATGAAATTTTGTTGGTCTACCAGATTCTTAAATCTTAGACAAAAATGAATATATTTGTTAAATAGGCATTAGTTTGTGCATCAATTTAATTAGTTTTTGGTATAAGATCATCTAAGTTTATACAATTCATGTATATCAAGAGAAACTAACTGATTCTTGTTACCGTGAGATCCATCCATGAAGCATATGATGGTAGTCCTCGAACAAAACAAAAAACAACTGATTATGAAAAAAAAAGATAATTCAATAATTACAGTATTACCTTCTGATTTCACTGAGATTGTCAGCGACTTCATAATTGAGAATCACCGAGCACAACCCTAAATATTCGAGGAGTCGCAGTCAGATTCTTTATGTTGATCAGGGCGGCATCAGATGTCGAGACGGTGGTTCTTGCAGAGATGTTGATCAGAGCACAACATATTAACAATAATAATAAGTAATATATCATAGTAATCATGATAATAATGAAAATCATAACACTAATTTTAATATAATAAGAATAACTAAAATTAAGAGTTAATTAAATGGTTAAATATAATAAATTGTGGACCTGTATGTTTCTTTTATATAATTTGCTTTTATGTTAACCAAAGTAATAGTAAAAAGTTTTTAGGTTTTTTTTTTTAAATTAGTCTTTATTAAAAATAGTCAAATGATTAAATATGATAGAAAAACACAAGAATGTATATTAAAAATAAACCCAGATATTTATACATTTTTAAAATTTAAACATAACCATAAACCTATGATCTGATCTTGACCTATCGACTCTGATCTTCTATGTTAAAATAATAAAATATGATACTCCCTCCGTCCCAATTTAAATGTCCAGGTTACTATTTTAGGTTGTCCCAAAATAAATGTCCATTACTAAAAATAGATAAATAGTTTACCAAATTACCCCTTATCATTTGAGTTAACCAATATGTTTTTATTAATGTGTTTTATGATAAATAATTTAAAAAAAAGAAAGAAAAAAGGTCAGAATATGGAAACAAATAGTAACTCTAGTAAACTAAAATTTCAATCATATGAATTCATTGTGTAGTGGCAGTAAATCAAATTGTAACCACACAAACAAAACATCTCATTTTTTCTAATTTTCATTTAAAAAAAAAGTCAAAATACAAGTGTTCTTTTCCAAACAAGGTGACGTGCAATGCATCTCATTTTGAGGATAAATCAACCGGTAATCCGTGGTCAATTTGAAATTTAGCTTGATGCCAAATGCGACTAATTGTCCGTGTAGAAACCGAAAATCGTGAAGCTATTTCACTTATTGAACCTTTTTTTAATTCTCCATCACTACTTTCTTGCAATAAGAATTGATATATGGCTTGACGTTGTGCAAGGGTGGTGTTTTTTTTAGTGGATGGATTTGTGGAATGCTCCATATGAAGATTTGAATTATGACCAATAATGGATAATGTTTTAGGCTAGTCACAATGTTTTAGGCTAGTCACAGGAAGTCTTTGCTTAAATAAAGACATATGTATATGTAATTAATGGGAAGTGAAGAGACACATGGAATAAGTTGGCGGCAAAAGAAAAAGCTACGTAATCTAAAATCAAAATGAAATTTTAAATGAGTTTAATCTAAATGAAATTTTAACTGTGATTTGCCAAAAAATTATGGCGGCAAAGTTGCCTCCATTTGTTTACCAAAAATAATGAAAGTTTCAAGATACGTTGTGGCAAAAACATTTGTTTCAAGATACGTTTATATGAATTCTATTTGAAACTAAATAAAAAAAATTAATAAGGGTAGAAATGACATTTTATTAGGTAAAAGCCACATTGGTTTTCTTAAACTGCGTGTTTTTTGTCAGTGGACACTTATTTTGGGGCGGAGGGAGTATAAGACTAAAGTAATAAAATATGATCAATAAAATAAATTTAATGCAAAAAAAAAAAACAGAAAACGTGAATGAGTAAGGACAAAATCACAAAATGACACCATGATGTAGTATGTATGTGACCAATGCATCCATGTAGGTGGCCATTATGACGCCCAGGTTCAAAAAAGTGAAACTATTTTCTTGAATTTTAAATAAATTTAATGTTTTATTTAGTTTGGTATAAATATTTATAAACAAAATTTCTATAGAATTAAAATAATTACAGTAATACCTCTGGTTCTTGCAACAGAGTTGATGTCGTTTTTTTTTTTTTTCTGTTTTACACATAAGGCATTCTTTCTGTTTTACGTGCCCTGAACAATATATAGTAGACATTATAAGTAAGTTGAGCATTTTAACAAACAATTTGCGTGCAAAAAAATTGAGCTTAAAAGAAATTTCATGTAAAAGTCCACAACTTGACATTTTTACCCTCTCAATAGTCGGAAAAATGATTATGATAGATGGATTTCTCAACTTTTGGCAAACACTCCAACAGCCCCACTGAAACATTATGAAAACAACTCTGATATAAAATAAAATTCCATGTCAGCTGTTTGAAATAGCATTAATACTTGACAAAATCAGTCTCATAGTGCTCAGGCCATTTGTAGTGACCCAAAATCTACAATAACACATAATAAGTAGTTATGTTCGTTTTTGTCCATATCATTTGCTTTTCTAAAGGGCATTTTGGTCATTTACCTCATGAAGTCGCCACAGACCAGTACACCTCTGAAGTGATGCAACAAGAGAACACATTGCAGAAGCAAGAGCTGGTGATTCTATATTTGATATATTTAAAAACTTAGGGCCCTGCACAATAAACAAAATTAAAACAATAGAATCATATTAGCAATTTTCCATTTGAATCTGCTTAAAATTAATTCCACCATACCATATGCGCTTACATGGCGCTTTTGAAGGGCACTAGCCAACTTTTTTAGCAATTTTCCATTTGAATCTGCTGATGTTCGATAAAGGTGGCTAATACCAAACTCCTTTTGGATCAAGCACTTTCGCCATTTCTGTAGCATATAGTTTGTTTCCCATTGTGTAAAGATGAAGCTCATAAAGCTTACTCGCCTGAATTTCACCAAACCAATGGATTAAAAAAAATATTTGACTTCTCGATCTTATTTTATTAAACAAAATGTTTTTTACTTTTAACTTACCTTCTTTAAGAACTTCCATATCCCAGGCCATAGTTTTTTCCACATACACATGTGAGGAAATCTAAACAGATGCCTATGTGACTTCTCACGGTCCTGCTCATCTTTCTTTTTCAACATCTCATCATGCATTGGTTCAATTTCTGCAAACTGCAAAGCATTGAAATAAAATTTAAATTTAAATTCCAGATACACACAATTTTTTTTTTTTTTTTTTGTAAAATAAAGAAAAAGAAAATGAGAATAACTAACTACCTTTGCTGAATTGAGGAGAGTGTGATCAAGATCCAACACAAGACAAAGCTTTCGATCAGCAAACATCTTTTTCTGTTCTTCCATTCTCTTTGACCTTTCCCTATGAATAGCAGCCCATTGCTGGTCATCAAACCTTCCAAAAAACTGTTCAACATCTCCCCAACCGTTCAGAGTCTGAGATGGGCCCGACCCAACTTCTTCAAACGTGGGCCCAGTCCCATTCTGAAGATGACCCGGTTGTAAAGGTGGTCCTTTCATATTTACAAAACTTGAATGGACTTGTCCCGATTGTGATGAAGGTATCTGAACAGTCGCACTCGCTGTTGTAGACACAAATAAGTGCTTACAGTTAAATAATGAAGGGATTCAGATATATATGGATGCTTTAGGGAATTAATCCTAGGTATAGATGCAGCCAAATGTCCAGCAGCATTGCTGAAATCAAACTTAGCTAATTTCAATATCCAATGGGCTTGATCAGGAGCACCAACTAACAAAGTTGCCATGAATCCAGCAAGTTGAGCAGCAAAATCTGATTTTGAATCTTGATTTACTTCTTCAGAAGATGATTGACAAAAGAGAGACTTATAATCAGGCACATTCCCACGAGGGTAATCTTGCCACCAACCAATATTTGTCACTCATAGCCACTGCATCATAGAGAAAATAGAAAATTTTGTTCCATGAAAATCTTAATAAGGGTAATTATGTAATTTGTGTAAGAAAGTCACCTGTTTGGCCATGAGATTGGCGGAAGTGATGATTACACGCATACTATCATCTCTTTGTTGAACAAATAACTTAGGCCACGAGAGTATCTGATATCACAAAAGAACTATGTTACAGAATAGTTTGTCAGAAATCATGGTCAAGAAGTCATTGACTTACATAACAACTAAGTTTGGAAAATCAGAGTAAGGTCTGAAGGTTCTTTTGTCAGGGCTTGAACTCCAGCACCTCCATGAATTATGGCATGCGATTGAAAACCAGGCTCGACGACCCGTTGACCTCTGCCCATGGAATGGAAGGGGTGAGAGAAAAAGAAATTGGGACCAAAAAAGAAAACAAAATTTTAACTTATTTATCTTCATTTATTATCATATTGATGGGAGGAGAGGATTGCAATTACAGAAATCTAAACATGGAATAACATATACCTGATTAGAATCACCCCCTAGACGAAAAGAAAAAAAAGGCGATTAGGGCATTAGATGGAGTGTCGACATCGGTAAATGTCGATTCAAGCCCTAGAAATCGCTCCAAAGGGGTCGGCAATGGGAGGGGAAACGATTTTCAATGTAAGATAGAGGACTGAAATATGTTCGATTGCTTCGATTTAGGCGTGAGATGCTGTAATTTCCCTGTGTTCGTGTTCAGCTCCACTGCCCTGGGCTAAAAAAAATTAATATATGATTAATTTTGGTCCAATTAAACTATACGTACCATAAAAGCTCTCGAAAACTTGATGCCCCCAAGATCAATGATGCCCTGGGCCATGGCCCTACTGACCTCGTGGGCTGACCGTGGTCGACAGCTTGCTATTCTAGAAGATTGTTTGTCATAAGATGGTAAACGAGCACCATGACAACCACTACAACTACCATCTGTGCAACTATAACAATCGAAGCAAGAAGATATGGTATCTGTGATTAGGCTTTGTAGAGAGAAGGGAATAAGAGAATGAAGGGAGATGTTGAAGCGGGGTAATTAAAAATTTTAGAATTTTAAGAGGATTTGATTTCCCCCTTGAACGCGCGTTTTTAGTGAAAAATTATAAAGCGACACTCACAGAGGACGTACATTTTAAATAAGCGCCCTCCGTGTTTGTATTTTTTTTGTGGGACAATAATTTTAGGGCAGGCAAAAATGCGCGTCCTAAATTCTTCAAATTTCTAAAGATCTGACATTATTTTTAGGGCACGTCCTTTTGCATATCATTAATCAGTGCGTGTCGTAAAAAGCGCGTCATTAAAGGTCTGTTTTCTAGTAGTGACCTCAAATGGTTCACAACACACCTTGGACAAAGGATGACTCATGAGAGAGTTTATGCACACTAAAATCGGTTATGGCTCTCCAAGAACACTCTAGCAAAACTTGTGCAACCAATTTTAGGCTATAGCGTGTCATATATATAGTGTAGGAATCCAAGAGTCATGGGTAAACCCTAATCCATACACTTGGGCTTATTATCCATGATCCATGATTCAAGTGAGCTAGCTCTTTATAGATGCATCCATAAACTTAGTTCATCATGTATCATAAGCCCAAACCATATATATATATATATATATATATATATATATATATATATATATATATATATATATATATATATATATATATATATATATATATATATAATTTACATAATTAGTCCCTATTAATTTAATTAGTCTCTTTTGATCACTAAATTAATTCCAAAAATTCTTGATCAATACTAATTAAATCATATGATTTCATATTAATATATTAGAACTTATAATATATTAATAAATCATAAATAATCTCTTCTCAATAGTCCATCCTGTCAAATTGTCGTGGTGATATGCAACCCAAATGGACCATGCTACTCTCGGGTCAAGTACATACCAATTATAGTTATGGGCTTAGACACCTAATCCAACAGTCTCCCACTTGGATAAGTCTAATAACTATTATTTCAAGTACGACTCCAAAATCCCTACTAGCAATCGTAGCTCTTAAAAGCTGTTGTCGAACTCTAACCTAGTCAATGACGCGTCCATTAGATAAGGGATCATATATTCCTCCATTCTATATCATATGGACGTGAGACATGGATTATAATCATTCTCTCTGTCCATCTGTTGTTTCCCGATTTCCGATTTATCACGACCGACTAATTGAACAAATCAAATCAGTCCAGGCTTGGCCAAGCGCTTCGGGTGTCATCACTAAATCATCGAGGGACCCCACAGATATCGCTTTTGTCCCTCCAAGGGTAAAAGGAATGGATAAACTTCGACTCAAATGCTTGCTTGTACTTACTCATCAAATCACACACAACAATATGTTTTATAACACCAAGTTACTGGTGCGTTTACATATGTCAATGTGCAACCGACTTGTAAATTACAACTTACATGTCTTGGTTTCAAGAATATAAGATATTATCGTCTCACAATCACTCGTGATAAAATCCATGAAGTGATTCAAATGAGCGTGAGTTTAATCCAATACTCAAATCTTATTACAAGAGTACTCATGAACACTTTAGCAAACTTGTGCTATGTCTAAAACACCTAGACAATCTACAGTCAGATTCATGACAGTCTTGCCTCAATACCTACTTCCAAAGTATGATCGACTGTGGATGGTTTGAATAAACTAGTTATTCGGGAAGTCAAAACTTGCAAAGTGAAACACAAGAATAATTGAATCCAATATCGTCTCAGAACTTATGAATATAAATAAAACACCTTTTATTTAATCACCATATTGATTATGCATTATTCATTGTATAATGTTTCGATTAATCAACTTAATACTTGAATTAAAACAACAGTCATGCCATGCTCCAAGCATGCACACTATGTTTGCTTATGGTCCTTTCTTTGTGAAATAGATCAATTGAAAACATTTCAATGACACTCATTTCACAATTCCAAATCCTTATCGTGAATGCAAGAATACCAAATTCTTGCCATTCGCTATAATCTGTTAGATTTTAAACTTATATGCAATGATCCTCTTGAAATGACTATGCACAAAGTCACAGAGACTTGGCAACAGACATTTCAAAGTATTCCAATGGATAGCAATTCCATGGAAACAAAGTCTCACATTCAAAGTACATTCCTTTGAACATCCTTCTTGCATTAAGTTTTTCTAATCTTACACAGATTTAAAGAATTAGTTCCACTTATGGAAACATTTCCATATTCCCATTTTGACTATCACTCCTGAACAAGAGTTACCTCTTCTCAGAATATGTCAATATGGTCCTTTCCAAAATTTACAATATACTTCCAACTGTCCATAAGCAACCAATCTTTGGTAAACCTCAGATTTTCCTTGACAATTGCTTAACCATTTTAGTCATATCTCGTTCTAGTCCCTTTTTTCCCTTAATGCCCTAGGCATTTGGAAAATTAGAATAGATTAATATTATGGCTTATGTAATCGATCCTATATCTGAAGCATACGGGATACGATTCATAATGTCTCACATAAAGACATGATACTTTACCAGTCTCTTGCTATAATATTTCCACATATAGAATTTCCTTATGTTGAATCATTTCAACATAACATTCATATATGTTCTTGACTAAATTTGATTAAAATATCAATCTAAGCTTTTAGAAGTATGAATTCCTCTCCCTTAATTATAGCAAAACAACTTTTCAAAACCTGCAACTTTGCGAATTGAAACTTTTGTTTTCTATAATTAACATTGCTAACTCGCAACACTTAATGTAATAATTGTGCTCCCACTAGCATAATAATTATTATCTTACTAGCATAACACTTATGCTCCCACTAGCTTTGACATGTACCCAGAAATCAGTTGGACTTCTAGAAATCAATACTTATTGACTTTCATTACCAAAGTTTAGATTTCTGATACGATATGCTTTGATAAGACTTTATCTAGGCTTCTCAAAATCATACACATTTCCTTAGTTAGCTCACATGTGTGTCTAAACAATTTTAGAACTTACAGCAATAAGTCTCAAATGTTTAGACCTTTTTCCATTTCTCACAATTCGAACTATGAAGAGGGATGCCGTAATCATAATCGAATTTGAGAATGCAAATATCACAATTGCTAACTATTTAAAATCTACTTAGTGAAAGCGTTTCCTCACAATCATTTTCATGAATTGGAGAGAAACCTTATGGCACTTAGATTTTATGGTGTATGTGTTCCTATCCATGTGAATTTGTCATAACCATAATTACAAGACAAGGTTAGTAACAAATCCAAACTCATATGGACTGAACTTGTTCAATCTTAATTTCTTGCCACCTGGCAGCACAAGGGCCTGTCATTGCTTCCTAGTTGTTATGCAAACAATTGAGAACTCATAGAACTCACATGCATAGTCAACTTTAACTAGAATGGCCACATAAACAAGAATATGTCAACACAATAGGTTACAAACCTCAAGTCGTGTGCTGGTGATTAACAATAGGTTTACTCTTGATTAGTTCTTGAAACTTTTCAAGATCTTTAAGACTCCCACTGACCTCTTGACATATAAGTTTCTCTTTGTCAAGAGACATCACTTGACAAACCAATATTCAAGAGTTAGTGCGGTTTCTTATCAAGACAAACACTTCAAACCATTGGTCTTAGTTGGTCTTTGTTTTATCCAAAACATCACAACTTACCAATTTCAAATGTACAAGAGTAGAACACATTTTACTCTACATTTGACAAGTGTTATAAATCTTTCTTAAGATTATGTCACTCAAGTTACAATCTTGGAGTATGACTCTAAGACTTGTTCTTGGAACGAAGTATGATTCACCTTTTGATTTAACCATTTCAACAATTCACGATTCCTCTTCTTAGCCATACAAGTGCACTAAGGTGTCCTTAGAGGATCAATTGTGATATGGTCTTTCATAATCATTAAGATGATCATAAAACACGATACTAAAGTACTCTCCCATCCTTTCGGATTGGAGAAACTTTTATCTTTCTGCCTAATTTGATTCTTCTTATTCGTTCCGCTACACATTAAAACTTTTTCAACGATTCAGAATTATACTTAACCTTGTAAGCATAACCATATTTACTAAACTTTAGTAAATCATGACGAATTGTAACGCCCTATTCTGAATTGACTCCTAGTCTGAGGCTATGGCCCGAAGGCCGATCATCAAAAGGATTATGGCTTTTGAAAAAGGGTAAGATCTAGGCCATTTTAGGTGCGAGAGATGTATTAGAAGCGATCCGGATGTTCGGGTGTGTTTTGGAGCCTAGGGGTATTTCGGTAAAGTGTCAGTTTGGGCTTTTGTGGAAAATGGACTTTTGTTCGGAAGGTCTTAAGGAAGATATGAGTTGATAGAAGTGTAGGGCTTCTCGTTACCTTTTCGTGGATATAAGGATCGTCGAAATCGGATTTATAACGAAGAAGTTATGGCCTTCGGAAGTTTAGAAGTTTCAGGCTTAGCCGAGTACGCTGGGCGTACACAAAGAGTACGTTGGGCGTACTAGTGAGGAAGGCAGTACGCTGGGCGTACTTTGGAGTACACTGGGCGTACTGGCCAGGATGGTCGTGAATGTTCTTCGGAGTATGCTGGGCGTACGCCAATCAGACCTGAACCCTATTTTAGGGTATTGGACCCTATTTAAGCTCCTTATCTCATAACCTAACCCTAATATCTTCAGCCTCCACCCTCTAAACCCTAGAAATCGACCCTTAGCCCTCATTTGAGTGATTTTGGAGCTTGGATGGCCATTAGAGGAGTATTTTGGTGTTTTTGAAGAAGAAGGTGTTTAGAGAAGAAGCAAGATATTGGAGAGAGCTTGTAGATCCAGAGGTTTTTCATCATTTCCAGCCTATTGATGGTATAAAGTTTTCATCTTGGTGCTTCTACATCATAGATCTAGGTTCTCATGGATATTGTCCCTTTTGGTTTCAAGAATGGATTTTTATGGTGCAAATCCGTTTCTGGACTTAGGTGTGACAACTGTCAATTCAGGTCATTCTCGGACTCATGCATCTTTATAAAAACCATTCATGCACAACATGCCATGGCCTAGTAGTATAAATTAGGTCAAAATCTTGCATAAACTAGGATCCAACTAAGATCTAGGACTAATATACTTGACTCTTACGATTCTAGTAAGTTGCTTAACTACAATAGGAAATGCCAATACCATATTTAGAATGAAACTTCAAACTTTGTTACAATTGAAAAAGGGTATAAAACCCTAAAAATAAATTAAAATATTCTAATTACATTCCAATATGATGGTGAATATCAAACAATGTTCCAAAAACTCTAAAGAGCCCAAAAATCCAAATTTATAAACTTTAAAGCTTAAAAACTTTATAAAATTTCTATAAACTTCCTAATATAAAATTTTTATTAATCAAATTATAGATTATAATCAATGAAATAGAAATTTAAATTATCATACATTAATCATAATTTATTAGTTAAAAAAAAACAAGATTTTTAAATAAATCAAAAATTGCTTAAAGAGACATTTTATAAAAAGTTAGGTTTTATAAAAATTGAAGGGAGAATTATATAATTTGAATTTTAGGAGAGAGGGAGCCTCTCTCACTCATAAAATTCGTGCATCCTCTCCCCCATGCCCTCTCTCTTCCCAAAACTTCAATCATTAAAACACAATCCCCACTCTTCCACTTCTCTCTTCACTCTCTCTCACACTCCACCCTTTCAACTCTCAAACTCTCCTCCTCTCTCTCCAAACCCACGAAAATCATCAGCCAAGAACACCTCTCCACACTCAAATCTTCATCTTCTAAGGTTGTTCTTCAAGGTATTCACGAAAATCCTTCATTTTCCTTACTTTTCCTTCTTGTTTTTAAAGGGTTTTCTTGTACTTCTCCTCCTTCTACACCATTCTTTATGAACATTCATGAACATGTTCATGAATGTCGTGTTTGATGATGATGGTGGTAGGGTTTCACCCAAGAACAACATGCATGTTGTTTAATGGTGAAATCCAAGGACCAAAACCTATGTCAAACACTAAAGTTCGGATTTTTACAAGTTTTAAAGGTTCATACACCTTATGCATTCAAGTATTTCCTTTAAAAACATCACTATGACAAACATATGTCCATGCATGGTCTTCAAACCGTGATGCATGTGATGAACACCAAGCTAAAGAGCTTGGTGATCAAAGTACATTGTTAATAGTGCATGTAAATGATTTTGTCTATAAAAATATCTAAAAGTTCTTTTCTGTTCAAATCAAAATTTTTCCAGATTCCCATTAAGGTAATATGAACATCTGGAAAATCCCAAGAGTTTTTATCGTTTCCTTGATTTACTAAAATTGTTGCAAGAAAACAAGGGCATAAATCACATAAAATACTTCCAGAGGTCTATAAATCCGGAATAAATTCGTGAATGACCCCTATGGTGAATAATGACCTCTCATTAAATTTCATCGATTTATGTTGCTGTTTAGTATGATTTTCGATTTTCTTTTTGTTTGGGTGCAATAAATCACTAAACAACTTTAAAGAGTGTGAAAATTGTATCTAACAATTTTCGCAGCTCTTACCTGTGGTGGGAGACTCAGAAGCATAATTTCAGAATTTTTCATCATGCCTTTCTATTTTTCCCAATTTTTGGTAGTTATAATGGCCTAAAAATAGGAAAAATAGTTCTGATTATCCAAAATTCATGAGAATTTACCAGAACATCATGTTGTACATTAGGAGGATACATAAAACTTTTGATGATATTTCTCTACTGTATACTATTTTTCTCCTATTTGCTAAGGTTAAATACACTTAAATACACTTAAATACACTTAAATACACATAAATACCCAAAACCGGATTATACAACATGAAAACCATTTTTGGTATTTTTCCCAGATTACTTACACTGTAAATGATGTTACAAAAGTTTTTGGTAATTTATTTTAACTGTTTATTATTTATTCTTCAATTAATGATTATTTAAGGGAATAAAACAAGGAAAAATAGAAATACCCACTGAAAAATATCTTTTATACTTTTTCCCAGCCTAGTTATGTATAATAACAGTTAAATAAAAAGTTTGGGTAATTTTGGAAACTGTTTTCTATTTATTTCAATTTTTATTGGAATAAATGCTCAAAAATCGTAAAATATAATTAAACAGCTTGGAAATCCATTTTTATATTTTTCCCAGCTTAGTAATGTGTAATAACAGTAAAATAAAAAGTTTGAGAATTTTTATCCTTTGAATGCTATTTTTCGTGAATTTATGTTGTTACGAAGGCTTAAAAATTTGGAAAATAGTTAACCATATCAAAAATTCAAGGGAAATTTTCTGGAAAACCTCTATTGTATTTAGAATGAAAAATACGAGGTTTGACAATTTTTGGAAACTATTTGATAATATTTTATATTTTTAGGAATTTAAAACACCTTTAAATGTGTTGAAACACCCTTAAATTTATATTACTAAATCTGGAAAATTAATATCCCAAAGTTGTATTTATCGCATGACTTGTAGAATTTCATCATTTCAGAAAAAGTGTAACCAATTAATATAAAATCCAATATTAGAACATAAATTGGCATTTCACTATATGTAGAGTTTAGTATATTAGCATTAGATTTCGACATGGAAACTCACTAGTGTGTGTTTGATGTCGTAGGATCCCGGCATTAAGACGTTGGTGTATTCCAAGGCACCACTTGTATCTACTCGAAACATTGTGAGTATTCACCAATCCCCTATTTTCGGTTTTTAAATGTTTTGGGTGGAAAAGCATGTCCTAAACTCTTTATATTCGTTGTATTTATTTGACTCGTATAAACTTGGTTGCTATATTTTGCATATTGTGAGTATTCACCAATCCCCTATTTTCGGTTTTTAAATGTTTTGGGGTGGAAAAGCATGTCCTAAACTATTTATATTCGTTGTATTTATTTGACTCGTATAAACTTGGTTGCTATATTTTGCATATTGTGAGTATTCACGCACTCCCCTATTTTCAGTTTTTATGTTTTGGGGTGGAAAAGCATGTCCCGAAAAACTATTATTTGCATGTTGTATTTAAATCGATTTATATCAAACATGATTGCTATTGTATTGCTATGTCTCTATGTATGTCTATGCAACACGGAACATGAGAACTTATCGTACTAAGGCCCTTCCCTTATCTCTAACCATTAACTCTTTGAGCCAATGGTCATTATGGATAGCGCTATTAGGAATTGACAACTCCTCACTCGCCCTATTGCTGGAGTGCATGATACCATATTCATCTATGGAACGATAAGCATAGATCTTGATAGGGCTTCAGTCATAGGTTTGGTTGAGACTCATTGTTTGCTCATACACATACAAACTCGTTTCTCGTTATAGCAATAAACTTGTTATCAATAATAGCAATCAACTTTGTTTCTCATTAAAGCAATGTACTTGTATTTATGAAAAGCCTTATTCCAAATCTTGATTTTATAAACTTGTGAACTCACCAACTATTTTCATAATTGACGCTCGTTTTACATGCTTTTTCAGGAAATAATTAGTAAGTGGATATAAAGATTCATCATCATAGAGCATGCTGCATCGTGTTGAAGTTATTTATGAAGTTATATTTTGAACAATGTTATTTTGGAAAAACTTGTACTTGTTTCTATTAAGCTATGGGTTGTAAACTTTTGAATATTGCTATGGTGATGTATCTTTATCTTTTGCAATGAAACCGTTATCGCTGTCAAATCTTGCTTTTCCGCTTTAGCGGGGTGTGACAGAAGTGGTATCAGAGCTAAAGTTATAGAGAACATCAGTTTTCCTTTAAGAAAACACAACCTATAACCAAAACTTATAAAAATTCTTTTTACATCAAACATATTACTAATATAATTAGGTCGGGAATTGTATCGTTGGACCTCAATTAAACATAGCCTGATCACCTATGTTTAATTAAGGAAAGATTTATACAAAGCTTGAGCTAATTATAATGGGAATATGTTCAACAAAATTTTTTAGAAAACTTTATTTCAAAAATTCAAAAAGGTTAATTTTGGTGTGTGTAAGCATTGCATATTATAGGCATGCATTGTCATTTATTTCATATCTCATTGAATCTATGTCTCAGTCCACTATGTCGACATCGTCATCTTCGCACGCTACCGCCTCAGCCGATGAGTCCGACTACGTCACTGTTATCCCTCGACGTGATCCCCCCGCCTCGGTGGAGGAAGACCCCTCGGAAGACACAGAAGATACAGGAAACTCGGTGGAGATCAGCAATGACAGCGCCCCGAGTCAGCGACGCGAGGCATCGCCTACATCGGTGATGCCACAGCCACCACTTTATGGGCTTCGCATTCGGAGGACGGCGAGGAAGAGTGTTCCCATTCCAGGAAGGATAGCCACCAGCACAGCAGGACTTAGCACGGCAGGACCTAGCAGGGTAGGACCTAGCATTGCAGGACCGAGAGCACCCCCACCTCAACGAGTTATAGGGATACCTGTCAGGCAGTCAGGTATGACCCCGGAGGAGTCCTGAAGGATGCATTCGATGGCCGCGGGCCTACATCACAGTCTTGCTGTGATAGCTGAGCATCGGGAAGTTTTGGATGAAGTGTTGACAAGGATGGAAATCCTGTTTCAGCATTCGATGGAGACTGCTGACACTGCTAGTGCTGCTAGACGAGAGGCAGGTCATGCGATGACGGCATATTATGTGCTTGGAGGGCTATTACTGATTGTGGTGTTGATGTTTCTTGTTGGGATAGCGATTAGTAATTGGTTCTGATTTCAGTATTTTATTTTATTTTGTCATGAAACGAAAACCCATGTTGGGTGTCTTTTGGGGAAAAACATTTAAAACTTTATTTTGGGAATTTATGTATTGCTTTGGTTTTAAGACTATTTCAAATGGTGATGAGAAGTTTATTTTATGTTTGAAAACTTTTACTATGAGGTCAAACCCTAGAATTTTCTTAGTCAATGGTCGAATAAAAAGATTTTTCTTTTCTTTCCTTTCTAAAATCTATATGCCTAGTATTAATGCAAACCATTAATTTGACAACACTTACGGTTTTCAAAATAGTAGTGAACTAAATATTATACATTATTTTATGTATTTATACGTATTTCTTCTCTTGTGTCTTAGAACCATGTCAGGAAGGCCTAATCGCGGGCGCCCACAGAACGAAACACCCGATGTTGCTCAAATTGTAGCACAACAACTCATCGAAGCAATCCCAAACATTGTTACTCAAGTAACTGCGGGACTTAATGCTAACCAAGGAAGTAGTGGAGGAAACCGGGGAAACAATGAAAGAGAATGCAACTACAAGTCCTTTATGGCATGTAAACCTAAGGAGTTCCATGGAAAGGAAGGTGCGGTCGGGTTGCTAAAATGGATTGACAGCATGGAGTCGGTCCTTCACATTAGCAAATGCCTCGAGCGCAACAAAGTTGAGTATGCAACTTGTCTACTCCAAGATAGGGCATTGACCTGGTGGAATACTCTAGTGCAAACCCGAGGTCGTGCAGCGGCATATCAGCTAACTTGGGAAGACCTGAAGAAGCTACTGATAGAGGAGTATTGTCCCAAGGATGAAATTCAGAAGCTTGAATCTGAGTTCTGGAACCATTCTATGGTTGGAACACAAATAGAGAAGTACACAGTCCGATTTCATGAACTAGCAAAACTGGTACCTCACATGGTTACTCCTGAGGAGAAACGGATAGATCGTTACATCTGGGGTCTGGCACCAGAGATTCGGGGAATGGTTACTTCAGCAAACCCAACTACCATTCAAAGTGCAGTAAGTCTAGCAAATCGACTAACCAATGATGTGATAAGGATGGGAGCATCGACAAAGGAAAACTCTAGTAGCAAGAGGAAGCCAGCAGATCAGGGAGAGAAGAAGTATGGAGGCAAGTCAGGGAGGAAGCAGAAAGTCTCAAGAAACTTTATGGTAAGAGCCCAGGAGCAAGAACCAGTGAAAACTCAGGAACCGGAAGTCATGGAAGTGCAGGAGCGAAAGCAGTACTCAGGACCGCTTCCGAAGTGCAATAAGTGTAACTTCCATCACAAGGGAGCTTGCCCAGTGTGCCAAAACTGTAAACAGACAGGCCATTACCCGAAGTATTGTAAGCTGAATAAGGATGGAAAAAGGGCATGTTACGAGTGCGGGAGTACTGATCATCTGCGTAGTGCTTGTCCCAAACTGAACAAGGGGCCTGGTAACAATGGACAAGGCCAAGCTAGGAAAAATTTCCAAGGAAATCAAGGTGGGCGGCCAAGAGGTGTAGCCTTTGTGATTGGTGCAGAAGAAGCTCGTCAGAACCCTGAAGTGATAACATGTACGTTTCTCCTGAACAATCATTTTGCATCAGTAATATTCGATGCGGGAGTAGATAGGAGTTTCGTTTCTTTAGCATTTAGACCGTTAATTGACTTGAAATCAAGAAAGATGAGGAATACTTATACTATTGAACTTGCTGATGAGTATGAAATTAGGGCTAATGAAATAATTCCTGGTTGTACTCTGAATTTAGCTGATAAACTCTTTAGCATTGACCTAATTCCTATAGAGCTAGGTAGTTTTGATGTAATAGTAGGAATGGATTGGTTATCCAAAAATAGAGCGGACATTGGTTGTTACGAGAAAGTCATTAGGGTACCTCTCCCCAATGGAGAAACCCTTATCATACACGGTGAGAAGCCAGGAAGAAGTTTAAACATTGTATCAAGCATGAAGATTCACAAGTACCTGAAGAAGAATTGTATTGCATTCATGGCCCACGTGCTAGAAAGAGAACCCGAAGCTAAGCAACTCAAGGAGATTCCAGTGGTTCAAAACTATCCCGAAGTGTTTCCGGAGGAATTACCCGGTCTACCCCCTCACAGACAGGTCGAATTTCGGATAGACTTAATTCCCGGAGCGGCACCGGTAGCAAAAGCACCATATCGCCTCGCGCCATCCGAGATGCAAGAACTGTCCGGACAACTTCCTAGAACTTCTAAAGGTCACGACTCAATTTGGGTCATAGTGGATCGACTGACGAAATCTGCTCACTTTCTCCCCATTCGGGAGGACTTCAAGATGGAAAAATTGGCCCAAATCTACATCGACAAAATTGTTTCTCTACATGGTGTACCCCTATCTATCATTTCTGATAGAGATAGTCATTTTACATCGCGATTTTGGTGGATGTTACAGAAGGCACTAGGAACCAAGATAGATTTGAGCACAGCTTACCACCCTCAGACAGATGGGCAGACAGAGAGAACAATACAAACATTGGAAGACATGCTACGGGCGTGTGTCATTGAGTTCAAAGGAAATTGGGATACTCATTTGCCTCTAATTGAGTTTTCCTACAATAACAGTCACCACACGAGTGTCCAATGTGCTCCATATGAAGCATTGTATGGACGCAAGTGTCGTTCGCCCTTATGCTGGACAGAAATCGGAGATAGACAATTGACTAGACTCGACCTTATCCAGGAAACAACTGACAAGATTGCTATCATCAAAGATAGGCTTAAAGCCGCCAGAGATCGTCAGAAAAGTTATGCGGATAATCGTCGAAAACCATTAGAATTCCAAGTTGGAGACAAGGTACTTCTAAAGGTGTCGCCTTGGAAAGGGCTTGTACGTTTTGGTAAGAAAGGAAAACTAAGCCCAAGATATGTTGGACCCTTCGAGGTCATTGAAAGGATTGGTCCGGTGGCATATAAACTCCGATTACCCCAAGAGTTAAGCGTCATTCACGACACATTCCACGTCTCCAATCTTAAAAAAAATGTTTAACCGACGAAGCATTGATAGTACCTCTAGAGGAAATTAAGATCAATGATAAGCTAACCTTTGTTGAGGAACCGATAGAAATCCTTGACAGAGAGGTGAAACAACTTAAGCAGAGTAAGATTCCGATTGTGAAAGTTCGATCGAACTCAAAACGCGGGCCGGAGTACACCTGGGAGCGTGAGGACTTCATGAAGGAAAAGTATCCACAACTTTTCCCATGCAATGACAAACGATGACATAGAATGAATTTCGGGACGAAATTCTTTTTAAGTGGGGGATACTGTGACAACTGTCAATTCAGGTCATTCTCGGACTCATGCATCTTTATAAAAACCATTCATGCACAACATGCCATGGCCTAGTAGTATAAATTAGGTCAAAATCTTGCATAAACTAGGATCCAACTAAGATCTAGGACTAATATACTTGACTCTTACGATTCTAGTAAGTTGCTTAACTACAATAGGAAATGCCAATACCATAATTAGAATGAAACTTCAAACTTTGTTACAATTGAAAAAGGGTACAAAACCCTAAAAATAAATTAAAATATTCTAATTACATTCCAATATGATGGTGAATATCAAACAATGTTCCAAAAACTCTAAAGAGCCTAAAAATCCAAATTTATAAACTTTAAAGCTTAAAAACTTTATAAAATTTCTATAAACTTCCTAATATAAAATTTTTATTAATCAAATTATAGATTATAATCAATGAAATAGAAATTTAAATTATCATACATTAATCATAATTTATTAGTTAAAAAAAACAAGATTTTTAAATAAATCAAAAATTGCTTAAAGAGACATTTTATAAAAAGTTAGGTTTTATAAAAATTGAAGGGAGAATTATATAATTTGAATTTTAGGAGAGAGGGAGCCTCTCTCACTCATAAAATTCGTGCATCCTCTCCCCCATGCCCTCTCTCTTCCCAAAACTTCAATCATTAAAACACAATCCTCACTCTTCCACTTCTCTCTTCACTCTCTCTCACACTCCACCCTTTCAACTCTCAAACTCTCCTCCTCTCTCTCCAAACCCACGAAAATCATCAGCCAAGAACACCTCTCCACACTCAAATCTTCATCTTCTAAGGTTGTTCTTCAAGGTATTCACAAAAATCCTTCATTTTCCTTACTTTTCCTTCTTGTTTTTAAAGGGTTTTCTTGTACTTCTCCTCCTTCTACACCATTCTTTATGAACATTCATGAACATGTTCATGAATGTCGTGTTTGATGATGATGGTGGTAGGGTTTCACCCAAGAACAACATGCATGTTGTTTAATGGTGAAATCCAAGGACCAAAACCTATGTCAAACACTAAAGTTCGGATTTTTACAAGTTTTAAAGGTTCATACACCTTATGCATTCAAGTATTTCCTTTAAAAACATCACTATGACAAACATATGTCCATGCATGGTCTTCAAACCGTGATGCATGTGATGAACACCAAGCTAAAGAGCTTGGTGATCAAAGTACATTGTTAATAGTGCATGTAAATGATTTTGTCTATAAAAATATCTAAAAGTTCTTTTCTGTTCAAATCAAAATTTTTCCAGATTCCCATTAAAGTAATATGAACATCTGGAAAATCCCAAGAGTTTTTATCATTTCCTTGATTTATTAAAATTGTTGCAAGAAAACAAGGGCATAAATCACATAAAATACTTCCAGAGGTCTATAAATCCGGAATAAATTCGTGAATGACCCCTATGGTGAATAATGACCTCTCATTAAATTTCATCGATTTATGTTGTTGTTTAGTATGACTTTCGATTTTCTTTTTGTTTGGGTGCAATAAATCACTAAACAACTTTAAAGAGTGTGAAAATTGTATCTAACAATTTTCGCAGCTCTTACCTGTGGTGGGAGACTCAGAAACATAATTTCAGAATTTTTCATCATGCCTTTCTATTTTTCCCAATTTTTGGTAGTTATAATGGCCTAAAAATAGGAAAAATAGTTCTGATTATCCAAAATTCATGAAAATTTACCAGAATATCATGTTGTACATTAGGAGGATACATAAAACTTTTGATGATTTTTCTCTACTGTATACTATTTTTCTCCTATTTGCTAAGGTTAAATACACTTAAATACACTTAAATACACATAAATACCCAAAACCGGATTATACAACATGAAAACCACTTTTGGTATTTTTCCCAGATTACTTACACTGTAAATGATGTTACAAAAGTTTTTGGTAATTTATTTTAACTGTTTATTATTTATTCTTCAATTAATGATTATTTAAGGGGATAAAACAAGGAAAAATAGAAATACCCACTGAAAAATATCTTTTATATTTTTTCCCAGCCTAGTTATGTATAATAACAGTTAAATAAAAAGTTTGGGTAATTTTGGAAACTGTTTTCTATTTATTTCAATTTTTATTGGAATAAATGCTCAAAAATCGTAAAATATAATTAAACAGCTTGGAAATCCATTTTTATATTTTTCCCAGCTTAGTAATGTGTAATAACAGTAAAATAAAAAGTTCGAGAATTTTTATCCTTTGAATGCTATTTTTCGTGAATTTATGTTGTTATGAAGGCTTAAAAATTTGGAAAATAGTTAACCATATCAAAAATTCAAGGGAAATTTCTGGAAAACCTCTATTGTATTTAGAATGAAAAATACGAGGTTTGACAATTTTTGGAAACTATTTGATAATATTTTACATTTTTAGGAATTTAAAACACCTTTAAATGTGTTGAAACACCCTTAAATTTATATTACTAAATCTGGAAAATTAATATCCCAAAGTTGTATTTATCGCATGACTTGTAGAATTTCATCATTTCAGAAAAAGTGTAACCAATTAATATAAAATCCAATATTAGAACATAAATTGGCATTTCACTATATGTAGAGTTTAGTATATTAGCATTAGATTTCGACATGGAAACTCACTAGTGTGTGTTTGATGTCGTAGGATCCCGGCATTAAGACGTTGGTGTATTCCAAGGCACCACTTGTATCTACTCGAAACATTGTGAGTATTCACCAATCCCCTATTTTCGGTTTTTAAATGTTTTGGGTGGAAAAGCATGTCCTAAACTATTTATATTCGTTGTATTTATTTGACTTGTATAAACTTGGTTGCTATATTTTGCATATTGTGAGTATTCACCAATCCCCTATTTTCGGTTTTTAAATGTTTTGGGGTGGAAAAGCATGTCCTAAACTATTTATATTCGTTGTATTTATTTGACTCGTATAAACTTGGTTGCTATATTTTGCATATTGTGAGTATTCACGCACTCCCCTATTTTCAGTTTTTATGTTTTGGGGTGGAAAAGCATGTCCCGAAAAACTATTATTTGCATGTTGTATTTAAATCGATTTATATCAAACATGATTGCTATTGTATTGCTATGTCTCTCTATGTATGTCTATGCAACACGGAACATGAGAACTTATCGTACTAAGGCCCTTCCCTTATCTCTAACCATTAACTCTTTGAGCCAATGGTCATTATGGATAGCGCTATTAGGAATTGACAACTCCTCACTCGCCCTATTGCTGGAGTGCATGATACCATATTCATCTATGGAACGATAAGCATAGATCTTGATAGGGCTTCAGTCATAGGTTTGGTTGAGACTCATTGTTTGCTCATACACATACAAACTCGTTTCTCGTTATAGCAATAAACTTGTTATCAATAATAGCAATCAACTTTGTTTCTCATTAAAGCAATGTACTTGTATTTATGAAAAGCCTTATTCCAAATCTTGATTTTATAAACTTGTGAACTCACCAACTATTTTTATAGTTGACGTTCCTTTTACATGCTTTTTCAGGAAATAATTAGTAAGTGGATATAAAGATTCATCATCATAGAGCATGCTGCATCGTGTTGAACTTATTTATGAAGTTATATTTTGAACAATGTTATTTTGGAAAAACTTGTACTTGTTTCTATTAAGCTATGGGTTGTAAACTTTTGAATATTGCTATGGTGATGTATCTTTATCTTTTGCAATGAAACCGTTATCGCTGTCATATCTTGCGTTTTCGCTTTAGCGGGGTGTGACATTAGGGTTGCCACCCATGAAGCTATTTGAGTCCCTTGAGCACTAAAGTTGCAATATTTAAGGCCCATTTGCATCCATGCAAGAGATCTAACCATTTCCATGAAGATAGTTGCTATTTTTACAAGTTTGATCTCATTTGGTGGGGTGCAAGCCACCAAGTGATCAACTTTATGGGTTAAGAAGGATTATTAGACTCAGATCTGTAGTTTGGAAGTTGTGTCTTAAGGGATTAAGCAATTTTGAAGAAAATGGCTTATCAGGGGAATACGCTGGGCGTACACGCCAGTACGCGCAGCGTACAAGCCATGCAAGCTGTACGCGCAGCGTACAGAAGAGTACGCTCAGCGTACGCTCAGTCAGTGGACTTTTGTTATTGGGTCTTGGTTTTGCCCAAGTTTTGGACATAGTGGTAATTGGCTGTGATGGGCCTTTAGAAGTCAGTTAAGGGCCCAAGGACTAATGGGCTTGGAAGGAAAGCCTATTTGAAGAGTTGGGCCCAATTCAGAAAATTAGGCCATTTGGGGACTTAATGGGCCTTAGTGAGGACTAGAAAGGATTGGACCTAGGTCATGGCCCAAATAGATCAGAGGGGTAAAATGGTCATTTTACCCATAGGAGAGTTATCAGTTTTTGACTAAATGTTTATTTGGTCATTATAGTCGGGGAGTAGTTGGAGCAGCAGACGGTGTCACCTTTGCACAAGTTTTTCAGCAGTCAGTTGAGAGGTGAGTTACCTTCCAATAGCGGTGGGTCTACGGCCACAATGTCGACCCACCAGTAGGAGTTGTATGTTAGATGATTGTCTTTGTGATATTCATCTAGGTTTGATACTACCTGATATGTTTATGTGCTAGTATGATATGTTATATGTGATAGTGGTAGTAGGATGGGAATAGTCCCCAAGTTCGGTTGTTAGGACCGAAGTGTAGGTCGGGCACCCCAGATATGCTTGACAATATGTTTATGCTATGATATTATGTGGTAGTAGTAGGAGGTGAAATAGTCCTCGTATATCGGTCGTAAGGACCAAAGGGTAGGTCGGGCGCCCCAGATATGCCTGACAATATGATTATGTTATGATATGTATGGTAGTAGTAGTAGGGGTGAATAGTCCCCAAAGTTCGGTTGTTAGGACCGATGGGTAGGTCATCACCCCAGAATGGCTTGACACGGTTAGGTCAGCGCCCCAGAATGGCTTGACACGGGTAGGTCAGCACCCCAGAATGGCTTGACACGGGTATGTCAGCACCCCAGAATGGCTTGACATGGGTAGGTAAGCACCCCAGAATGGCCGGACCGGGTAGGTCGGGCACCCCAGAATTGCCCGGCAGTATGTATGCTATGTGATTGTATGATATGTGGTATGATGGAGGAACTCACTAAGCTTCGTGCTTACGGTTTACAAGTTTGGTTTCAGGTACTCGTTTTCAAAGGAAAGGAGCCGGCTTGATCGCAACGCATCACACTATGTTTCCGCACATGAGATCTTTGGGATTACACTCTGATATGGTGTTATGATACTATGTTTTGACTATTGACACTTTGGTTTTGACACGAGATATTATTATTATGAATGTTTTTATATTGATGGTTTTATGTAATAACTTATTTAAAAATGAAATTTTTGGCCTTGAATTTTGGGATGTTACACGAATAGTCTTATCGCTCCTTCTGGTGGACCTGACCAGCGCACAACCAAGTGTACCCGATCGCCTAGTCCTTCACTTGAGTCACATATACATGTGAACAAGGAATTAGTCTTAATTTCCCAAGATGAAGGTTCTCATTCATCACACAACACAAGTTGCACGATTCCGAGTTTCTATCCAATTGAAACTTGGGTGATGAGAATATTTCCTTATTTGGTAAATTTTGACTCCACCACAAACGAAAGAATCAAATCCATTTTCCAATATTGCTATCAATGGAAACATATAAACAACAAATTTTCACAAATGCCATTGTAAGGAGACTTAAAAATAAAAATCAAAAATTTTTCTTTATTCATAAAAGTGCGGAAAACTTGTCCTTACAATGCAAATACAAATGAAAACTATGTTGTTATGTATTCCTAAGCAAACTATCATAACTCTTAAGAAGCAGCTCAAAATTCTAATCATCGAGCCACGCGATCGAAATCCATCTCTTTTCCTTTTTTTTGCTTCGATCCTTCAAAACATCAAAATATAATTACATTACATCATGTATTAAGAATCTCCAAGTAGGAACTTAATAGAGTTAGACAGTGGACTTACCTGAAGTAGAGTCAAATATTTTGACTTTACCATCCTTGGATCTTTCAGGTATATATGGCAGCTTCGCAACCAATGTCCCTCTAAATGGCAGTAGAAACAAATGGTTTCTTTCGCATCGGCACATGAAACAATCCCAGAACTGGCCTTTCTCTTAAGTTCAAACTTTTTGACTTTGGCCAATTTCTCTCTCCTAAAAGAATTAATCATTTATGGACTGTCACAATTGTCCATGGAAATTTGGGAAGTAGATCTTCCAATCAACTTTGCTTTACCAGTGTGCCAAATCATTTCTGATTCAGCAGCAATAAGAAAATAGGTAAGATCAATAAGGGTCATGTCGTGGTTTGTCATATAGTAGACCTTAATGAACCTGCTATATGACTCAAGAAGTGATCGAAGAACCCAGTCAACAACCAACTTCATCGAGACTTCGACACCCAACTCTCCCAGCCTGTCAATATGTAACTTCGTCTCCAAGATGTAAGCACATACATAATTTCCATCTTTGTGTTTGCTTACTAATAGGGCTTGAATGACCTTTAACTTTTCAAGTCTTTGAACATGTGGGTTAGGGAGAATAATTGGAGGAGGTGGAGGAAGTGAAGTATGATTTCCAGTCCCACTAATGCACGACAAAGAGATTAATCTTTCACCTTGATCACCATGTGGGATATCATCTTTATTAGGAAAGCTTTTTCCAAAAGAATAAGGAAGACCATAGTTGTCACAACTAGACATCTATTTGGGAGAATTTCAAGTTAGTTGATATAAGTCCTTAATATAACACCCAAAACGAATATATTAAGGCTAGGACCCAACACAATATTTTACAATTCGGAAGAGGGATGCCGTAATCAAATTGCAAAATATTTGAAGGTAGGTAAATGATGATTTACCAATTTCCACTATGAAAAACGAAAATGAACTTTACGTTTTAAATGAATTGAAATTCCTATATTCTTTGAGATTCGTTGAAAATTTCAATGACATGTTTAATCTCGATTATGCCCTTCAAGTTTGTGACTGGGATGCCGAGGATCACAAACAAGGTGTCAATAACCATGCAAATTAGCTAGGTACTCTCGATGTCATTTATCACCTAATCAATGTGCCGGTTAACCACACACGCTCCATTGATCTATGATAAACATCAAGCTACCCTTTGCCACACACTGTCAGTCCCATATTAGTGTGTCGGTTAACCACACGCGCTCCACTAACGACTTAACAAGGTGCAAAGTGCAATTTCATGGGTTAGCACCAAATTCACATTTTTCCTAAGTAGCAAAGATTGGGAATTTATAAGTGTTTAGTTACTTGGTATTTTCATTATACTTTTAATGAGAATTAATGTCCTATCCTACCCGTTCAGCTAACGATCCTCCACCAGTCAAGGAAGCGGTGGGTGAGAGTGGACACTGTCACACCCCCGGACCAGACGGCGGAAACGTCCGGAGGCGGATGACTTCATTGTAAAGTATCATAACAATTTAATATAAATGAAACATAGCAAATCCAAACATCATACATTAATATTAAACTTACATTGTTTACAATACTTGTTCTGTTCCAAAGTTAAACACGAAATAACAAAAGTAGAAATAGCATAATCCAGCGACGCCAGTCCTCGATCGTGGTGATTACCTGCTTATTAGATCCCTGAGAATACAAGTCGTTTTGAAAAGCGTCAACTAAAAAGTTGGTGAGTTCATAAGCATTTTTGTATAAAAATAGTTTTACACTTGTTTAGAATTGTTTTCGTTGTACTTTCAGAAAATCCGATATTTTCTATAAAATCGTTTGGAGTCTCGTTCGGAAATCGTGGATATATGCATGCATGTCCTTACTTTTTATTCATCTTTATAAAAAGTGATTTTTGGAAAGTCCTAAAATTTATAAAGGCAAGCTGTATTTGAGAATAGTTCCTTTGAGTCGTAGCAATAAGTAGTGTCCAGAAAATCCCATGTCTTCTTAAAAGAATATAGGTGTAAGCTTCGTTTTCTTATTAGGTATAGTTGGGTGAGTGTTTTAGTTTATCGTTTTTCGAAATCATATAAAATCGTTTACTCCAGAAAATCCTATATTTTCTGATATATAAAATGGTGGTCTTAAAACCCTAAGACTGGTGTGGTAAAAGCTTCGTTTATAGTATCCAAAAACAACAGTTGTTTATAATCGAAAGGTGTAACTTGAGTAAATTTCTAAAATCGTACTGTTATATTATAAATGAGTCGTTATAACCATACTAATATGACAGAGTGCCTGTTTAGACGTTCTTCAGGCGCCGGATTCGATTAAGACATTTGTCACCCTAGACTGGCCAGTCTAGCTGTAGCGAACAACAAAGGTGCAGGGTGTCAACCCCGTATAGATCTATACACAAATTCCCGCTCCCCCTCCAGGAGACTCTGGTTATAACTCTTACAGGACTTTAAGCGTACACTAATATATATATATATATATATATATATATATATATATATATAGGTACAGTGAAGATGCGTCTGACTAGAATACTAACAGATTTTTGAGCAAGTCGTTGAAATCCATTATTTATTAAATAAATAACAATGGTTGTACTCGATGACTAGATCTATCGTTTTCATTTATTGAAAATAATCCACTTTTAAACACAATTATAAAAAATGACCCAATATTATCGATATTGGCAAAAATGGCCCTTCTTTTTATAAATTATCAAATAAGACCCATATTTGTCAAAAGGTGTCATAAGTGGTTCCAAACTAGGTGAATTGTTGAAATTGGCCCATTTCTTCTAAAATGCTTATTTTAGACTTATATTCATGAAATATTCAAAAAGGCCCTTGTTTATCCAAATATTCCATTTTGGTCCTTTAGAAATTGAGATGTTCAATGACTCCTCAAATTTATTCCATGTTTCAAAAATGATTTATATATATTCATATGGCCGAAAATAGCCCAAGATATCAATATTTTCATAACTTAATATCTTCAAAATATTAGTTCCAACCTTTTGTTTTAAACAATTTTTTTGAGCAATCCTTGTGATTTTGGCATAAGGTTTTATGAATGATTATTCATATAAATACTAGTTTTTACTTCTAATCAACAATAATTTAGTGAAGTATAGTTCAAGTTCTTGGGACTTAACCAAAATCTCGAATTTTGGACTTCTATAGGGAGTTTCATGATTTTAAACACATACATCACAACATACATTTACAGACAAGCACTTATACAGTGATTTCACAAGATCCTTGACTTGTATCCTCCCCCAAAAAACAATGAAAACTCAAAAGATAGGGGTATGAAGCTCACCTTGAGTTGGTTGATGAGTTGGTTGGAGTGATGGGGTGAAGATCTCCAGCCTAATCTCTTGGATGAGAGGATGAACTTCCTTGGAGGTGATTTTATCCTAAGGGTTTAACACATTTTATTGTGTGTAAATAGGATGGCATGAACATGAAAAATGTATTCAATCACTAGGGATTTACGAAATACTCACCAAAGATTAGAGTGAGCTTGAAGACTTTAACTCCTTTTGAAGCTTGAAGTTGCTCTTGAGAGAAAATGAGAGTGGACAGGAGGTAAAATGACAAGATGTGGTAGAGCTTTTGGGAAGGAAATCATCCAAATATAGGGAGTAGGAAGTTCTGATGTGATATTTACTTGGAAATCTGTTGGTTAATTTCATGGATACATGTTGAATATTAAAATACATGGGGAAGTGGGGAAAAGTGTCTAATCAACAAAGTCAACACTCTTATCCTTATCTTATACACATCTTATGATTTAAAATAATACCTTTAGAAACCTTAAATATTATTTTAAATGATCAAATTTGGCATAAAATAGGGGTTTATTGGTCTAAGTTACGAAAAATACGAGTTTGGTGGGATTCACGACGTCAAAACACCTTAAAATGAAGAAAAGGTCTGAAATGGACAAAAATCCGAAGTCAAATGGTGAGTTCCGGAGTCAAAACTATGGGTTCCGAAGCTCTTCTCAAGTTCCGGAGTGGATTCAAGAGGTTCCGGAGTAAATCCTCAAATTCCGGAGTCAAGTGCGAAGTTAGCAGGTCCGGACCGAAGGTGCGAAGCTAGGCTATGAGTTCCGAAGTGAGTCAACAACCGTTTCCGAGAATGCGAGGCTTCCGGAGTCAGCAGTTCCGGATCAGTAAGCATTCAGAGCGAGATTGTCCGGGTGAAGGAATTCCGAAACCAAATCCGAAGGTTCCGAAGTGGGAGGGTCCGAAGTCACTTAAAGGGGTTCCGAACTGGGCTTGCTCTTTCAAGTTTTCTCCTTTCGTTTTGAGTTGGTTTCGACTAAGGAAACTACATAGGGAGATTTGAGATACGTAGAGAGATTTGGGAGAGATTTGAGATACATAGAGAGATTTGGGAGAGATTTGAGATACATAGAGAGATTTGGGAGAGATTTGAGATACCTAGGGAGATTTGAGGTATATATGCTATGCATTATAACAATGCATGGTTCATTAGAAACCATAATGTTTTAGCACAAGTCTTAAAATAGTCGATGTTTACACGAGGACGGAATTTCCTAGCCAAAAATGCTAGTTGTGACATCATCCCCCCGTTAGAGGGAATTTCCTCCCGAAATTCTTTTGAAAGGTAGGATTATGAACGCGAGAATAAGTGAGGGTACTTCTGCTTCATTTGGTCTTCGCGTTCCCAAGTGAATTTTGGTCCATGCTTAGCGTTCCATCGAACCTTCACAATCGGGATACGGCTTTGTTTCGTGCGCTTAACTTCTCTATCTATAATTTCGATAGGCTGCTCAACGAATAGAAGGTTCTTGTTCACTTCAATCTCGTCTAGTGGAACTGGGAGGGTTTCATCCGATAGACACTTCCTTAGGTTCGACACATGGAATACAGGGTGTACATTACTGAGTTCTGAGGGTAGTTGGAGTTTGTAGGCTACCGAACTGATTTGGGCAAGGATCTCGAATGGTCCGATGTATCGGGGATTTAGTTTACCTCTCTTTCCAAATCGTATCATCCCTTTCCAAGGGGAGACTTTTAATAACACCCAATCTCCTACTTGGAATTTCAAAGGCTTTAGCCTACTGTCTGCATAGCCCTTTTGCCGGGCTCGCGATGCTTGGAGTCGTGTTCTGATTAGGATTATCTTCTCTGTTGTCTCTCGAATAATCTCGGGTCCAGTGGGTGTGCTGTTGGGCGTTTGTCCTTTTTCCAGTTGGGTGTCTCCAACCTCAACCCAACAGAGGATGATCTGCACTTCCGACCACACAGGGGCTCAAAGGGTGCAACTCCAATGCTCGAGTGGTGGCTGTTGTTATATGAGTACTCGATTAGAGACAGGTGGGTATCCCAAGCTTTGCCAATATCTATTACACACGCTTCTCTTCAGTGTGCGGGTTCTTGTTTACCTCGATCTCGTCAAGTGGGATTTCTAGAGCTTCGGTGGTCCGACACTTATGAGCGTTGAATACATGGAATGTGAAATGTACGAAGCTGAGTTCTTAGGATAATCGGAGGCTATAGGTTATCAGACCTATCTTGGCGAGGATTTTTTTTGAATGGTCTTGTAGGGATCGGGATCCTGGTGTCCTAGAAATAGAGTTTCTGGGCCTTAAGAGTTGGCACTATGGTCACCAAGGTTGAGTTTGCGTGTGGTGTAGTTGACCTTATGAGTCTTAGGTTATCTTGGGAATTTTCTTCCTATGGTTTTCCGAGCTAAAGGTAGGTCGGCCTCTGCCAGTTCCTTGTTGTTGGTCCAACAAGTCTCTGTTAGGGAGTATGGGAGTATCGATCCTTGAGGATGGGTTTGTTTGACTTATTAGCAGTCAGTGGTTCTATAGGCAATTCACCTTTCCCTTTTATGAGTCAGATGGGTGCTTTCCGTGGTTAGAGGCCTGGCCTGATGTTTTCCTTACCTATTATATCGTTCTTGTGATCAGACCCTATCTTTTTTCGTGACCGTGCTAAGTGGTATCAGGGGTTTGGTTATTGAGATGGTTCCAAGAGTCGAGTTGATTCCAACTCGGCTTAGCGCATGGTTGAGGTTTCCAAAGGGATTCAGGGAATATCTGGGGAAAGTTATAAACCTCTGGGATTCTCTTTCATGTCTTTTTTTCCTTGTTTCCATCTTTATTGTGGGGGTTAGGAAGGAGCGTGATGTTTCTTACCTAAGTACTCATGTGCCTGAATGCTGGGGGTTCGTCGTTATAGGGTGAAAGAGTTTTGTTAATCGATTGGGTAAGGCGGAAAGTCTCTTTGTAGTGTTTGCAATTTGTATGGTGAGAATCGAACCAGTCCGTGTCAATTTATGACGTTGGACTCCTTATTATAACTAATGTTTTGTCGATTGGGAAGGAATGGTTGTTAGGAATGATAGGGTGTTCTACGTTCGTGTTCTTATCATAACCAGTTTCGTTTTTGTTGTTACTATAGCGTCTATTTTGTTCTTTCTTGTTGGGTGTTCTAGTAAGTCGAGAGCTCTGGTATAAAGCAATGGAATTCGTAATCTGAATTCTGCTAGGTTCTTCTATTATAGATGGGTGTGACCTAACCGTACATAATTAGGATTTAGAAGATAATCGACTGCGTGGTTCTACCCTAACTCAAAATCGGACCAGGGACAGAAAATAAGGCGAAATCACACATTCTTAGTTCGTAGAATCTTAATTATATATGTCCCTAACTTTTACACAGAACCATCCTGGTTCACCCGCAAGGATTTCTAATTTCTCTGTGATTGTCGTAATTTGTTCGGATAGAGAATTAATTTTTTATTATGTTCTAATTGACAACACTTTTTGTGAAAACGATTTGATGCTTAAATTTTGTTGTTTGAAACGTACCAAAAATTCTTGGTAGGAATTCTTGTTGCTTCATCATATTTTAATTGCCAAATTCCTCCAGCTCTCCGTCATGCTTCTCTGTTGAGCAATCCCTCTTGAAGTGTCCTACTGCACCGCATTTGTGACATACTGGACTTATTCCGACCTCGGGAGTTGGAGAGATATATTGGACTGGGGTCCTACAGAAACGAGCGATGTGTCCCTTCTTGTTGCACCTATTGCAATATAGTTCTCTGCAGCCTCCGAAATGATGGTAATTGCACTTGTTGCAGTGTGGAAAGTTTCCAAGATATGATTTTCTCGGTGTGGGGGAAGTAGGGTTAGTAGGGGTAGGGACTGTTCCCGCTTGTTGCCTTTTGGTAAGCCTCTGAGTCGAACTGCCTCCTTCTTCGTTCCCGAACTTTCGTTTCTTGCTCATAGGTTTAGGTTTTAGGGTGTCTTGGTGAGTTGTCCTTCGTTGGTTTCCTTGGTTGTTATTACGGTTGAAATTACCAATACTGCTTCCAATTTCGTTTGTGTTGTTGGCATTGAAGTGTGCCATGACAGCTGCCACGTCAGTTGTTATAGTGGCTTGGAAACTGGCAGAATCTATTTGTAGGATCGGTCTATCGTCAGGGTACTAGTTATCTCCATGAGGAGACATGATTCTGTTGCACCCGAAAAGTGAGCTTGTAAGTAATCGTGGTTAATTCTAATTGAGTTTACTCATATAATCTTAACGTGTTGGTGTATGATGCTAATTGCGTTGACCTACATCCCCATGATGTAGTTATGGTAGAGAGTAGAAACATATATTGTATGACATTAGGTCTATCAAAATAGCACATAGTTAGCAATATAGTTAGCGGATTTGGTTATACGGGTTCTTGGAGGGCGTACTCCTCTTGGTTTACTACTACTAGTGGCGATTAAAAACATTATGAACCTAAGGCGAGTAGTGAGGTGATTCTCCTATGCCGATATGGCGCACAAAGTGCTTGGCCATTTCACTTATGTTATGAGTGCCCTTTTTGTTCCTTACGCTGCTAAGGCTGTCCTAGCCTTGATTACAATGAGTTGTGGTCACCAGATGACCACTTCTTCCTTCAAGGAGTGTAGATGGTCCGCATAGTTTTCTGGTCCTACTTGTGGGTTTCGTAAGGCTTTGGAATGGTGTTCTTGTTACTTGTGGGGGGGGTCGAATTTACATTGTCGTATATCGGGCTTTGTCTACAGTCTCCATTACTCCATGATGGAGCGTCGGAGACTGGGAGTCTAAACGAGTCACTTATGGTCCATATGGAGGTAATGTCTAATTTGTGAGGGTGCTGGGGATCGGAGCATGGTGCATGTCAATTGTGGGTTGTTGGCTATCAGACGTGCAGTTGGGTTGCCCCCCGATGGTAAAGCATTCTTAAATTTGGCAGGCGTCGGTTAGGAAACTTGTACTTGCCTGGGCTATATTTTATTACTAGGTATGTCTACTCCAAGAGTATTTACATTATATGCTTACGTATCTTGGGAGGAAGAGGTGAAGGGTTTTCTTGCCTACCTTTGATAAGGTAAGACTTGTTGAGAATTTCTCCAGCGTCTTCATCCTTGTCCGGTCTTTTATCAGAATCCTCCCCCTTCTTAGTTCATTTCTTGGTGTTCTTTAAATTCACTTCTAGGCTCCCCTCAATCCACCCGTCGGTTATCACAGTAGGGTAGTAGAGGTCTTGGTGAGGAATTTCAACTGTGTTGTCTGTGGGATCATGGAGGCATGAGGGCTATGTAGGGGGATTTACGTGTGGGAGGTTCTATGGGATCCTAAAATACTCCTATAGCATTTTAATTGTTTATGTTTGATTCTGGAGTTCCCTTGGTATGTACCAGACTTGCCGTCCACCACGACTATTTCCCAGCATATCCTAGTTACACCTCAGATGAATGTAGTTGATCAGGCTACATTTATTCAAAGTCTAATTACATATCCCGGGGCCTACCCGTAGTGTTCAACTCATCACTACTTTTATAACATACTTATTATGACACTGCTCCTAGCACGTATGCATATAGGTATATATTTATACTAATTTTTTGAAAAAAATATTTTTAGTCAAAGTGTTTTTGTCCCATTGTATTTATAGTTGTATATCTTGTATGGCTAGATATACTAGTTCACTATAAACAATGCTCTGATACCAATCTGTCACACCCCCGGACCAGGCGGCGGAAACGTCTGGAGGCGGATGACTTCATTGTGCGATATCATAACAATTGAATATAAATGAAACATAGCAAATCCAAACATCATACATTAATATTAAACTTACATTGTTTACAATACTTGTTCTGTTCCAAAGTTAAACACGAAATAACAAAAGTAGAAATAGCATAATCCAGCGACGCCAGTCCTCGATCGTGGTGATTACCTGCTTATTAGATCCCTGAGAATACAAGTCGTTTTGAAAAGCGTCAGCTAAAAAGTTGGTGAGTTCATAAGCATTTTTGTATAAAAATAGTTTTACACTTGTTTAGATATGTTTCCGTTGTACTTTCAGAAAATCCGATATTTTCTATAAAATCATTTGGAGTCTCGTTCGGAAATCGTGGATATATGCATGCATGTCCTTACTTTTTATTCATCTTTATAAAAAGTGATTTTTAGAAAGTCCTAAAATTTATAAAGGCAAGCTGTATTTGAGAATAATTCCTTTGAGTCATAGCAATAACTAGTTTCCAGAAAATCCCATGTTTTCTTAAAAGAATATAGTTGTAAGCTTCGTTTTCTTATTAGGTATAGTTGGGTGAGTGTTTTAGTTTATCGTTTTTCGAAATCATATAAAATCGTTTACTCCAGAAAATCCTATATTTTCTGATATATAAAATGGTGGTCTTAAAACCCTAAGACTGGTGTGGTAAAAGCTTCGTTTATAGTATCCAAAAACAACAGTTGTTTATAATCGAAAGGTGTAACTTGAGTAAATTTCTAAAATCGTACTGTTATATTATAAATGAGTCATTATAACCATACTAATATGACAGAGTGCCTGTTTAGACGTTCTTCAGGCGCCGGATTCGATTAAGACATTTGTCACCCTAGACTGGCCAGTCTAGCTGTAGCGAACAACAAAGGTGCAGGGTGTCAACCCCGTATAGATCTATACACAAATTCCCGCTCCCCCTCCAGGAGACTCTGGTTATAACTCTTACAAGACTTTAAGCGTACACTAATATATATATATATATATATATATATATATATATATATATATATATATATATATATATATATATATATATATATATATATATATATATATATATATATAGGTACAGTGAAGATGCGTCTGACTAGAATACTAACAGATTTTTGAGCAAGTCGTTGAAATCCATTATTTATTAAATAAATAACAATGGTTGTACTCGATGACTAGATCTATCGTTTTCATTTATTGAAAATAATCCACTTTTAAACACAATTATAAAAAATGACCCAATATTATCGATATTGGCAAAAATGGCCCTTCTTTTTATAAATTATCAAATAAGACCCATATTTGTCAAAAGGTGTCATAAGTGGTTCCAAACTAGGTGAATTGTTGAAATTGGCCCATTTCTTCTAAAATGCTTATTTTAGACTTATATTCATGAAATATTCAAAAAGGCCCTTGTTTATCCAAATATTCCATTTTGGTCCTTTAGAAATTGAGATGTTCAATGACTCCTCAAATTTATTCCATGTTTCAAAAATGATTTATATATATTCATATGGCCGAAAATAGCCCAAGATATCAATATTTTCATAACTTAATATCTTCAAAATATTAGTTCCAACCTTTTGTTTTAAACAATTTTTTTGAGCAATCCTTGTGATTTTGGCATAAGGTTTTATGAATGATTATTCATATAAATACTAGTTTTTACTTCTAATCAACAATAATTTAGTGAAGTATAGTTCAAGTTCTTGGGACTTAACCAAAATCTCGAATTTTGGACTTCTATAGGGAGTTTCATGATTTTAAACACATACATCACAACATACATTTACAGACAAGCACTTATACAGTGATTTCACAAGATCCTTGACTTGTATCCTCCCCCAAAAAACAATGAAAACTCAAAAGATAGGGGTATGAAGCTCACCTTGAGTTGGTTGATGAGTTGGTTGGAGTGATGGGGTGAAGATCTCCAGCCTAATCTCTTGGATGAGAGGATGAACTTCCTTGGAGGTGATTTTATCCTAAGGGTTTAACACATTTTATTGTGTGTAAATAGGATGGCATGAACATGAAAAATGTATTCAATCACTAGGGATTTACGAAATACTCACCAAAGATTAGAGTGAGCTTGAAGACTTTAACTCCTTTTGAAGCTTGAAGTTGCTCTTGAGAGAAAATGAGAGTGGACAGGAGGTAAAATGACAAGATGTGGTAGAGCTTTTGGGAAGGAAATCATCCAAATATAGGGAGTAGGAAGTTCTGATGTGATATTTACTTGGAAATCTGTTGGTTAATTTCATGGATACATGTTGAATATTAAAATACATGGGGAAGTGGGGAAAAGTGTCTAATCAACAAAGTCAACACTCTTATCCTTATCTTATACACATCTTATGATTTAAAATAATACCTTTAGAAACCTTAAATATTATTTTAAATGATCAAATTTGGCATAAAATAGGGGTTTATTGGTCTAAGTTACGAAAAATACGAGTTTGGTGGGATTCACGACGTCAAAACACCTTAAAATGAAGAAAAGGTCTGAAATGGACAAAAATCCGAAGTCAAATGGTGAGTTCCGGAGTCAAACTATGGGTTCCGAAGCTCTTCTCAAGTTCCGGAGTGGATTCAAGAGGTTCCGGAGTAAATCCTCAAATTCCGGAGTCAAGTGCGAAGTTAGCAGGTCCGGACCGAAGGTGCGAAGCTAGGCTATGAGTTCCGAAGTGGGTCAACAACCGTTTCCGAGAATGCGAGGCTTCCGGAGTCAGCAGTTCCGGATCAGTAAGCATTCAGAGCGAGATTGTCCGGGTGAAGGAATTCCGAAACCAAATCCGAAGGTTCCGAAGTGGGAGGGTCCGAAGTCACTTAAAGGGGTTCCGAACTGGGCTTGCTCTTTCAAGTTTTCTCCTTTCGTTTTGAGTTGGTTTCGACTAAGGAAACTACATAGGGAGATTTGAGATACGTAGAGAGATTTGGGAGAGATTTGAGATACATAGAGAGATTTGGGAGAGATTTGAGATACATAGAGAGATTTGGGAGAGATTTGAGATACCTAGGGAGATTTGAGGTATATATGCTATGCATTATAACAATGCATGGTTCATTAGAAACCATAATGTTTTAGCACAAGTCTTAAAATAGTCGATGTTTACACGAGGACGGAATTTCCTAGCCAAAAATGCTAGTTGTGACATCATCCCCCCGTTAGAGGGAATTTCCTCCCGAAATTCTTTTGAAAGGTAGGATTATGAACGCGAGAATAAGTGAGGGTACTTCTGCTTCATTTGGTCTTCGCGTTCCCAAGTGAATTTTGGTCCATGCTTAGCGTTCCATCGAACCTTCACAATCGGGATACGGCTTTGTTTCGTGCGCTTAACTTCTCTATCTATAATTTCGATAGGCTGCTCAACGAATAGAAGGTTCTTGCTCACTTCAATCTCGTCTAGTGGAACTGGGAGGGTTTTATCCGATAGACACTTCCTTAGGTTCGACACATGGAATACAGGGTGTACATTACTGAGTTCTGAGGGTAGTTGGAGTTTGTAGGCTACCGAACTGATTTGGGCAAGGATCTCGAATGGTCCGATGTATCGGGGATTTAGTTTACCTCTCTTTCCAAATCGTATCATCCCTTTCCAAGGGGAGACTTTTAATAACACCCAATCTCCTACTTGGAATTTCAAAGGCTTTAGCCTACTGTCTGCATAGCCCTTTTGCCGGGCTCGCGATGCTTGGAGTCGTGTTCTGATTAGGATTATCTTCTCTGTTGTCTCTCGAATAATCTCGGGTCCAGTGGGTGTGCTGTTGGGCGTTTGTCCTTTTTCCAGTTGGGTGTCTCCAACCTCAACCCAACAGAGGATGATCTGCACTTCCGACCACACAGGGGCTCAAAGGGTGCAACTCCAATGCTCGAGTGGTGGCTGTTGTTATATGAGTACTCGATTAGAGACAGGTGGGTATCCCAAGCTTTGCCAATATCTATTACACACGCTTCTCTTCAGTGTGCGGGTTCTTGTTTACCTCGATCTCGTCAAGTGGGATTTCTAGAGCTTCGGTGGTCCGACACTTATGAGCGTTGAATACATGGAATGTGAAATGTACGAAGCTGAGTTCTTAGGATAATCGGAGGCTATAGGTTATCAGACCTATCTTGGCGAGGATTTTTTTTGAATGGTCTTGTAGGGATCGGGATCCTGGTGTCCTAGAAATAGAGTTTCTGGGCCTTAAGAGTTGGCACTATGGTCACCAAGGTTGAGTTTGCGTGTGGTGTAGTTGACCTTATGAGTCTTAGGTTATCTTGGGAATTTTCTTCCTATGGTTTTCCGAGCTAAAGGTAGGTCGGCCTCTGCCAGTTCCTTGTTGTTGGTCCAACAAGTCTCTGTTAGGGAGTATGGGAGTATCGATCCTTGAGGATGGGTTTGTTTGACTTATTAGCAGTCAGTGGTTCTATAGGCAATTCACCTTTCCCTTTTATGAGTCAGATGGGTGCTTTCCGTGGTTAGAGGCCTGGCCTGATGTTTTCCTTACCTATTATATCGTTCTTGTGATCAGACCCTATCTTTTTTCGTGACCGTGCTAAGTGGTATCAGGGGTTTGGTTATTGAGATGGTTCCAAGAGTCGAGTTGATTCCAACTCGGCTTAGCGCATGGTTGAGGTTTCCAAAGGGATTCAGGGAATATCTGGGGAAAGTTATAAACCTCTGGGATTCTCTTTCATGTCTTTTTTTCCTTGTTTCCATCTTTATTGTGGGGGTTAGGAAGGAGCGTGATGTTTCTTACCTAAGTACTCATGTGCCTGAATGCTGGGGGTTCGTCGTTATAGGGTGAAAGAGTTTTGTTAATCGATTGGGTAAGGCGGAAAGTCTCTTTGTAGTGTTTGCAATTTGTATGGTGAGAATCGAACCAGTCCGTGTCAATTTATGACGTTGGACTCCTTATTATAACTAATGTTTTGTCGATTGGGAAGGAATGGTTGTTAGGAATGATAGGGTGTTCTACGTTCGTGTTCTTATCATAACCAGTTTCGTTTTTGTTGTTACTATAGCGTCTATTTTGTTCTTTCTTGTTGGGTGTTCTAGTAAGTCGAGAGCTCTGGTATAAAGCAATGGAATTCGTAATCTGAATTCTGCTAGGTTCTTCTATTATAGATGGGTGTGACCTAACCGTACATAATTAGGATTTAGAAGATAATCGACTGCGTGGTTCTACCCTAACTCAAAATCGGACCAGGGACAGAAAATAAGGCGAAATCACACATTCTTAGTTCGTAGAATCTTAATTATATATGTCCCTAACTTTTACACAGAACCATCCTGGTTCACCCGCAAGGATTTCTAATTTCTCTGTGATTGTCGTAATTTGTTCGGATAGAGAATTAATTTTTTATTATGTTCTAATTGACAACACTTTTTGTGAAAACGATTTGATGCTTAAATTTTGTTGTTTGAAACGTACCAAAAATTCTTGGTAGGAATTCTTGTTGCTTCATCATATTTTAATTGCCAAATTCCTCCAGCTCTCCGTCATGCTTCTCTGTTGAGCAATCCCTCTTGAAGTGTCCTACTGCACCGCATTTGTGACATACTGGACTTATTCCGACCTCGGGAGTTGGAGAGATATATTGGACTGGGGTCCTACAGAAACGAGCGATGTGTCCCTTCTTGTTGCACCTATTGCAATATAGTTCTCTGCAGCCTCCGAAATGATGGTAATTGCACTTGTTGCAGTGTGGAAAGTTTCCAAGATATGATTTTCTCGGTGTGGGGGAAGTAGGGTTAGTAGGGGTAGGGACTGTTCCCGCTTGTTGCCTTTTGGTAAGCCTCTGAGTCGAACTGCCTCCTTCTTCGTTCCCGAACTTTCGTTTCTTGCTCATAGGTTTAGGTTTTAGGGTGTCTTGGTGAGTTGTCCTTCGTTGGTTTCCTTGGTTGTTATTACGGTTGAAATTACCAATACTGCTTCCAATTTCGTTTGTGTTGTTGGCATTGAAGTGTGCCATGACAGCTGCCACGTCAGTTGTTATAGTGGCTTGGAAACTGGCAGAATCTATTTGTAGGATCGGTCTATCGTCAGGGTACTAGTTATCTCCATGAGGAGACATGATTCTGTTGCACCCGAAAAGTGAGCTTGTAAGTAATCGTGGTTAATTCTAATTGAGTTTACTCATATAATCTTAACGTGTTGGTGTATGATGCTAATTGCGTTGACCTACATCCCCATGATGTAGTTATGGTAGAGAGTAGAAACATATATTGTATGACATTAGGTCTATCAAAATAGCACATAGTTAGCAATATAGTTAGCGGATTTGGTTATACGGGTTCTTGGAGGGCGTACTCCTCTTGGTTTACTACTACTAGTGGCGATTAAAAACATTATGAACCTAAGGCGAGTAGTGAGGTGATTCTCCTATGCCGATATGGCGCACAAAGTGCTTGGCCATTTCACTTATGTTATGAGTGCCCTTTTTGTTCCTTACGCTGCTAAGGCTGTCCTAGCCTTGATTACAATGAGTTGTGGTCACCAGATGACCACTTCTTCCTTCAAGGAGTGTAGATGGTCCGCATAGTTTTCTGGTCCTACTTGTGGGTTTCGTAAGGCTTTGGAATGGTGTTCTTGTTACTTGTGGGCGGGGGTCGAATTTACATTGTCGTATATCGGGCTTTGTCTACAGTCTCCATTACTCCATGATGGAGCGTCGGAGACTGGGAGTCTAAACGAGTCACTTATGGTCCATATGGAGGTAATGTCTAATTTGTGAGGGTGCTGGGGATCGGAGCATGGTGCATGTCAATTGTGGGTTGTTGGCTATCAGACGTGCAGTTGGGTTGCCCCCCGATGGTAAAGCATTCTTAAATTTGGCAGGCGTCGGTTAGGAAACTTGTACTTGCCTGGGCTATATTTTATTACTAGGTATGTCTACTCCAAGAGTATTTACATTATATGCTTACGTATCTTGGGAGGAAGAGGTGAAGGGTTTTCTTGCCTACCTTTGATAAGGTAAGACTTGTTGAGAATTTCTCCAGCGTCTTCATCCTTGTCCGGTCTTTTATCAGAATCCTCCCCCTTCTTAGTTCATTTCTTGGTGTTCTTTAAATTCACTTCTAGGCTCCCCTCAATCCACCCGTCGGTTATCACAGTAGGGTAGTAGAGGTCTTGGTGAGGAATTTCAACTGTGTTGTCTGTGGGATCATGGAGGCATGAGGGCTATGTAGGGGGATTTACGTGTGGGAGGTTCTATGGGATCCTAAAATACTCCTATAGCATTTTAATTGTTTATGTTTGATTCTGGAGTTCCCTTGGTATGTACCAGACTTGCCGTCCACCACGACTATTTCCCAGCATATGCTAGTTACACCTCAGATGAATGTAGTTGATCAGGCTACATTTATTCAAAGTCTAATTACATATCCCGGGGCCTACCCGTAGTGTTCAACTCATCACTACTTTTATAACATACTTATTATGACACTGCTCCTAGCACGTATGCATATAGGTATATATTTATACTAATTTTTTGAAAAAAATATTTTTAGTCAAAGTGTTTTTGTCCCATTGTATTTATAGTTGTATATCTTGTATGGCTAGATATACTAGTTCACTATAAACAATGCTCTGATACCAATCTGTCACACCCCCGGACCAGGCGGCGGAAACGTCTGGAGGCGGATGACTTCATTGTGCGATATCATAACAATTGAATATAAATGAAACATAGCAAATCCAAACATCATACATTAATATTAAACTTACATTGTTTACAATACTTGTTCTGTTCCAAAGTTAAACACGAAATAACAAAAGTAGAAATAGCATAATCCAGCGACGCCAGTCCTCGATCGTGGTGATTACCTGCTTATTAGATCCCTGAGAATACAAGTCGTTTTGAAAAGCGTCAGCTAAAAAGTTGGTGAGTTCATAAGCATTTTTGTATAAAAATAGTTTTACACTTGTTTAGATATGTTTCCGTTGTACTTTCAGAAAATCCGATATTTTCTATAAAATCATTTGGAGTCTCGTTCGGAAATCGTGGATATATGCATGCATGTCCTTACTTTTTATTCATCTTTATAAAAAGTGATTTTTAGAAAGTCCTAAAATTTATAAAGGCAAGCTGTATTTGAGAATAATTCCTTTGAGTCATAGCAATAACTAGTTTCCAGAAAATCCCATGTTTTCTTAAAAGAATATAGTTGTAAGCTTCGTTTTCTTATTAGGTATAGTTGGGTGAGTGTTTTAGTTTATCGTTTTTCGAAATCATATAAAATCGTTTACTCCAGAAAATCCTATATTTTCTGATATATAAAATGGTGGTCTTAAAACCCTAAGACTGGTGTGGTAAAAGCTTCGTTTATAGTATCCAAAAACAACAGTTGTTTATAATCGAAAGGTGTAACTTGAGTAAATTTCTAAAATCGTACTGTTATATTATAAATGAGTCATTATAACCATACTAATATGACAGAGTGCCTGTTTAGACGTTCTTCAGGCGCCGGATTCGATTAAGACATTTGTCACCCTAGACTGGCCAGTCTAGCTGTAGCGAACAACAAAGGTGCAGGGTGTCAACCCCGTATAGATCTATACACAAATTCCCGCTCCCCCTCCAGGAGACTCTGGTTATAACTCTTACAGGACTTTAAGCGTACACTAATATATATATATATATATATATATATATATATATATATATATATATATATATATATATATATATATATATATATATATATATATATAGGTACAGTGAAGATGCGTCTGACTAGAATACTAACAGATTTTTGAGCAAGTCGTTGAAATCCATTATTTATTAAATAAATAACAATGGTTGTACTCGATGACTAGATCTATCGTTTTCATTTATTGAAAATAATCCACTTTTAAACACAATTATAAAAAATGACCCAATATTATCGATATTGGCAAAAATGGCCCTTCTTTTTATAAATTATCAAATAAGACCCATATTTGTCAAAAGGTGTCATAAGTGGTTCCAAACTAGGTGAATTGTTGAAATTGGCCCATTTCTTCTAAAATGCTTATTTTAGACTTATATTCATGAAATATTCAAAAAGGCCCTTGTTTATCCAAATATTCCATTTTGGTCCTTTAGAAATTGAGATGTTCAATGACTCCTCAAATTTATTCCATGTTTCAAAAATGATTTATATATATTCATATGGCCGAAAATAGCCCAAGATATCAATATTTTCATAACTTAATATCTTCAAAATATTAGTTCCAACCTTTTGTTTTAAACAATTTTTTTGAGCAATCCTTGTGATTTTGGCATAAGGTTTTATGAATGATTATTCATATAAATACTAGTTTTTACTTCTAATCAACAATAATTTAGTGAAGTATAGTTCAAGTTCTTGGGACTTAACCAAAATCTCGAATTTTGGACTTCTATAGGGAGTTTCATGATTTTAAACACATACATCACAACATACATTTACAGACAAGCACTTATACAATGATTTCACAAGATCCTTGACTTGTATCCTCCCCAAAAAACAATGAAAACTCAAAAGATAGGGGTATGAAGCTCACCTTGAGTTGGTTGATGAGTTGGTTGGAGTGATGGGGTGAAGATCTCCAGCCTAATCTCTTGGATGAGAGGATGAACTTCCTTGGAGGTGATTTTATCCTAAGGGTTTAACACATTTTATTGTGTGTAAATAGGATGGCATGAACATGAAAAATGTATTCAATCACTAGGGATTTACGAAATACTCACCAAAGATTAGAGTGAGCTTGAAGACTTTAACTCCTTTTGAAGCTTGAAGTTGCTCTTGAGAGAAAATGAGAGTGGACAGGAGGTAAAATGACAAGATGTGGTAGAGCTTTTGGGAAGGAAATCATCCAAATATAGGGAGTAGGAAGTTCTGATGTGATATTTACTTGGAAATCTGTTGGTTAATTTCATGGATACATGTTGAATATTAAAATACATGGGGAAGTGGGGAAAAGTGTCTAATCAACAAAGTCAACACTCTTATCCTTATCTTATACACATCTTATGATTTAAAATAATACCTTTAGAAACCTTAAATATTATTTTAAATGATCAAATTTGGCATAAAATAGGGGTTTAATTGGTCTAAGTTACGAAAAATACGAGTTTGGTGGGATTCACGACGTCAAAACACCTTAAAATGAAGAAAAGGTCTGAAATGGACAAAAATCCGAAGTCAAATGGTGAGTTCCGGAGTCAAACTATGGGTTCCGAAGCTCTTCTCAAGTTCCGGAGTGGATTCAAGAGGTTCCGGAGTAAATCCTCAAATTCCGGAGTCAAGTGCGAAGTTAGCAGGTCCGGACCGAAGGTGCGAAGCTAGGCTATGAGTTCCGAAGTGGGTCAACAACCGTTTCCGAGAATGCGAGGCTTCCGGAGTCAGCAGTTCCGGATCAGTAAGCATTCAGAGCGAGATTGTCCGGGTGAAGGAATTCCGAAACCAAATCCGAAGGTTCCGAAGTGGGAGGGTCCGAAGTCACTTAAAGGGGTTCCGAACTGGGCTTGCTCTTTCAAGTTTTCTCCTTTCGTTTTGAGTTGGTTTCGACTAAGGAAACTACATAGGGAGATTTGAGATACGTAGAGAGATTTGGGAGAGATTTGAGATACATAGAGAGATTTGGGAGAGATTTGAGATACATAGAGAGATTTGGGAGAGATTTGAGATACCTAGGGAGATTTGAGGTATATATGCTATGCATTATAACAATGCATGGTTCATTAGAAACCATAATGTTTTAGCACAAGTCTTAAAATAGTCGATGTTTACACGAGGACGGAATTTCCTAGCCAAAAATGCTAGTTGTGACATCATCCCCCCGTTAGAGGGAATTTCCTCCCGAAATTCTTTTGAAAGGTAGGATTATGAACGCGAGAATAAGTGAGGGTACTTCTGCTTCATTTGGTCTTCGCGTTCCCAAGTGAATTTTGGTCCATGCTTAGCGTTCCATCGAACCTTCACAATCGGGATACGGCTTTGTTTCGTGCGCTTAACTTCTCTATCTATAATTTCGATAGGCTGCTCAACGAATAGAAGGTTCTTGCTCACTTCAATCTCGTCTAGTGGAACTGGGAGGGTTTTATCCGATAGACACTTCCTTAGGTTCGACACATGGAATACAGGGTGTACATTACTGAGTTCTGAGGGTAGTTGGAGTTTGTAGGCTACCGAACTGATTTGGGCAAGGATCTCGAATGGTCCGATGTATCGGGGATTTAGTTTACCTCTCTTTCCAAATCGTATCATCCCTTTCCAAGGGGAGACTTTTAATAACACCCAATCTCCTACTTGGAATTTCAAAGGCTTTAGCCTACTGTCTGCATAGCCCTTTTTGCCGGGCTCGCGATGCTTGGAGTCGTGTTCTGATTAGGATTATCTTCTCTGTTGTCTCTCGAATAATCTCGGGTCCAGTGGGTGTGCTGTTGGGCGTTTGTCCTTTTTCCAGTTGGGTGTCTCCAACCTCAACCCAACAGAGGATGATCTGCACTTCCGACCACACAGGGGCTCAAAGGGTGCAACTCCAATGCTCGAGTGGTGGCTGTTGTTATATGAGTACTCGATTAGAGACAGGTGGGTATCCCAAGCTTTGCCAATATCTATTACACACGCTTCTCTTCAGTGTGCGGGTTCTTGTTTACCTCGATCTCGTCAAGTGGGATTTCTAGAGCTTCGGTGGTCCGACACTTATGAGCGTTGAATACATGGAATGTGAAATGTACGAAGCTGAGTTCTTAGGATAATCGGAGGCTATAGGTTATCAGACCTATCTTGGCGAGGATTTTTTTTGAATGGTCTTGTAGGGATCGGGATCCTGGTGTCCTAGAAATAGAGTTTCTGGGCCTTAAGAGTTGGCACTATGGTCACCAAGGTTGAGTTTGCGTGTGGTGTAGTTGACCTTATGAGTCTTAGGTTATCTTGGGAATTTTCTTCCTATGGTTTCCCGAGCTAAAGGTAGGTCGGCCTCTGCCAGTTCCTTGTTGTTGGTCCAACAAGTCTCTGTTAGGGAGTATGGGAGTATCGATCCTTGAGGATGGGTTTGTTTGACTTATTAGCAGTCAGTGGTTCTATAGGCAATTCACCTTTCCCTTTTATGAGTCAGATGGGTGCTTTCCGTGGTTAGAGGCCTGGCCTGATGTTTTCCTTACCTATTATATCGTTCTTGTGATCAGACCCTATCTTTTTTCGTGACCGTGCTAAGTGGTATCAGGGGTTTGGTTATTGAGATGGTTCCAAGAGTCGAGTTGATTCCAACTCGGCTTAGCGCATGGTTGAGGTTTCCAAAGGGATTCAGGGAATATCTGGGGAAAGTTATAAACCTCTGGGATTCTCTTTCATGTCTTTTTTTCCTTGTTTCCATCTTTATTGTGGGGGTTAGGAAGGAGCGTGATGTTTCTTACCTAAGTACTCATGTGCCTGAATGCTGGGGGTTCGTCGTTATAGGGTGAAAGAGTTTTGTTAATCGATTGGGTAAGGCGGAAAGTCTCTTTGTAGTGTTTGCAATTTGTATGGTGAGAATCGAACCAGTCCGTGTCAATTTATGACGTTGGACTCCTTATTATAACTAATGTTTTGTCGATTGGGAAGGAATGGTTGTTAGGAATGATAGGGTGTTCTACGTTCGTGTTCTTATCATAACCAGTTTCGTTTTTGTTGTTACTATAGCGTCTATTTTGTTCTTTCTTGTTGGGTGTTCTAGTAAGTCGAGAGCTCTGGTATAAAGCAATGGAATTCGTATCTGAATTCTGCTAGGTTCTCTATTATAGATGGGTGTGACCTAACCGTACATAATTAGGATTTAGAAGATAATCGACTGCGTGGTTCTACCCTAACTCAAAATCGGACCAGGGACAGAAAATAAGGCGAAATCACACATTCTTAGTTCGTAGAATCTTAATTATATATGTCCCTAACTTTTACACAGAACCATC